>NC_056736.1:56683924-56693924 GCF_019279795.1 Protopterus annectens
CTCAACACCTAAGCCCTTACTAAAGATGGTCACAAACTCATATCCTGTATATTCCTTGACCTTTCTAAGGCTTTTGACACGTTCACACACTCTGCTACTTAGTAAACTTGTAGACCTAAACTTCTCCTCTGATACAGTTGCATGGTTCTCTAGCTATCTCTCTGATAGGCTCCAGTCAGTATGATGGGACTCAACACTATCTACCCCTCTCTCAGTAAGAACTGGTATTCCCCAAGGTTCCATTCTTGGACCACTACTCTTTAATATCTTCACCAACTCACTCCACTCCTCTTGTCCTCAGTCTAACATTGTCCAATACGCAGATGACTTTACAGTCTTAACTATTGCTAATTCCCCCTTAGAACTCCTAACAAATACCCAGACATCTTTCAACTCAGTAGAGACATGGCTCACTAATAATTAGCTCATCCTCAACCCTAAGAAAACAAAATTACTACTCTTTCTACCTAAATCTGCAAACCACATTAAACTTTCCTTCTCCATAAGGTCCCTGAACAATACTCCTATAGAAGTCGAAACTAGCACAGAACCCCTTGGCATTACCATTAATGATCAACTAAAATTCGATCTTCACATTAATAATTGTATAAAAAAAAACACCAAAAGCTAGGACTACTGTACAGGAAAAACAAATTCCTAACTACTGAAGCTCAGATTTTTCTTACCCATACCTACCTTCTACCATGCTTAACTTATTGTTCCCAGATACTCACAAATCTGAACTCCTTCCTACTTACCAAATTAGAATAAACCTACCACAAAATAGCTAGATTTGCAGCTCAACAAACATATAAATCTCATCACTGTATCTCCCTAAAATACCTGAACTCGTCCAAACTACCTCACCTTTTCCTACAATCTCAACTCCAAATCATGCACTCCATCCTATATCAGCCTGATTTTTGCCCAAGTCTGTCTTCTCTCATCTCTCACTACTTCTCCGAAGCTCAACCCAAGACCTACTAAAAATCCATAAACCCAAATCCAACACTGGGTGCAACTTATATAGCTACCATCCCTCTACTGTATGGAATAAATTCCCACTAGAAATAAGAACCCTGACTCACCCCAAACAATTTAAGCTAGCAACCAAAGACCACTTTAAAAAACACTGATCCTGCCATTGTACTCACCCTCCCTGATTATTACCTACCTTTATAGTACAGTCAAACTAACTTACTAAAACTTACCATTAACTACTTCATCCTATGCTTCCTCCTATGCTTCCTATGCAAATTAAAAAGATTCTTCTATACTCTGCTTCCTGAAATTCTTATGTAACCTTTTAAGTTTCGGCTACTCTGCATACAAAACCTTATATTTACTCAACTCTCTTTTTAAACAAAAACATACAACTTATTCTACTTTTTAACATTCTCCTTTTTGTTTATAGTACTGTTTTATCTGCCAACAATATACATATATGCAGCTTCCATATTTTAAATACCAAAATTCTCTATTGCTATTTTTATTGAAATGTATCTGTATTGCTATTTTTATTGCATTGTATATCTTTGGAGATTTTCTCCTTGGGCCTCCGCTGAAAAAGGGCAATAGCTCAGCCGGACACTCCCGGTCAACAAATGTAAAATAAAATAAAATAAATAAATAAAAATGCCTGTATAGACGCATATGTCTGTGTGTGTATATGTGCACATATATTTTATATATATATATATATATATATATATATATATATATATTTAGATATATATACGTATATAACGTCTGTCTCTAATATATAGTGTATGTGTTTTTTATATATGTATATATGGTGTGCATGTGTCTATATGTTTGTGTGTGTGTGTATATATATATATGTATGTGTGTGTGTATATGTATGTATATATGTATCTGTCAAAGTAAATAGGCAACTAAAAGGACTAATTAGGTCTGGCAAAGCCAACTTTGAGGTTAAGATAGCCTTCTAAGGGAAAAATTAACTATAAGGCCTACTACAGCTATGTCAGAAACTTCAAGGGCAGCACACAGCAATGTGTTGAACTGATGGTTAATTGTGCCACTTTCACTGACCTTTGGAATATGGCAATCATTTTAGTGGACAAATTCAGTTACAACTTTACCCCCCCATCCACATCTATCCCACCAAAAATACTCTCAAACATAACCCCTCCAGCTATGATAAGGATGAATGTACTGGATGCACTCACTACAGTTAAGGACATGGCCTCAAAAGGCCCCGGTAACATCTTAGAATGCATCCTGAATAGGCTAAATTATGACTTATAAGGACCCCTGAAGTCATTATTTAACCATAGTTGTAAAACAGACTTTATGCCACGTGAATGGAGGACTGCAATGGTCAAGCCTTTTCATAATGGAGGACCTTCAAGAAATCCTGGAAACTACATACCCATTATTCTGAGTAGTCTTATTTGCAAAGTCATGAAAATAATTATCACAGGCATTATCAACAAGGACATAGGAGAGCTCCAGACACTGGATCCTTCCCAGTTTGGCTTTGTCAAAGGAAGACATGCTTACTGAATGCGGTGTATGTCTTTGAAAAAGTTGCAAAGGCAATGGTTGAGGGGAAAACATGCATACGGTCTACCTAGATCTGTTTAAAGCATTGGATACAATATCCCACTTAAGCATTGTCAACAAACCTGTGGAACTAGGTATACACTCCTTTATAACACACTGGATAGCTAGCTGGCTCTCTGATTGGACATCAAAGGTTAGAATCAGTGAGGCCATCTCCACAAAAAGAACAATCACCAGTGGATTCCCACAGGGCTCAGTGCTGGGCTCACTCCTCTTTAGCATCAACTTTTGGATATACTGAACAAAAATCACATGTGGCTACAAATATCTAACTCTTTGCTGCAAAAGCTTATACAATGCTAGTTCATGAAATAGCTGTGTTGCTTTTGATATTAGAATAGTTCTGTTATGTAAATGGTCTCACCTCAATTTTACTTCATTCGGTTAGTTAATGTTTTTAAGATATAGCAGAATGTACATATGAATAGGATATAACTTAGCATTTACATAAGTGCTTATGTAAGATAATCATGCAGATGATTTCTTAACTGTATGAAATTACTGTCTTAAATATTAATTATAGATTGCATTGGCTACATTAGTTTATGTGTAATCATAATAATTAAAGTTATTATTGACTTATTTAGTTATCTTTTAATGGTGTTATATCATAATTAGTTTAGCTATCAGATTTTATTTTGTATTTTGTATTTGATCATTCTAGAAATGTTTGTTTTGCTTTGATTTTGCTTATAACCTTCACTTTGGAAGCATAACTAATTCTGCTGTTGGCAAGGGGACCATAGCTGTTTCTGGCGTTGTATGTCTCACACCACATTAATATGATGTACAGTAATGTATTTCTCTGTTTCTATGTAACCTTGCATGATTTACAACAAAAGAGTGTTATGGAAGATATTTTTATTAAAATGACAGTTACCCATGTTTATTTTGTGGAAAGCTTGAGATAATCCCATGCATTTTCTTTCTGAATATATATATAGGATCATAGGATCACAGGAAGTTACTAGGATAGGGTCTATATTACATAAACGAAGTTTCAGAACTTCAAATACCATATGGTCAACACCATATGATCAAAGTTCTGAAACTTAGAAACTGTAAAAAAACAAAAAACAAAAAAAAAAACTAAGTAAAGTAAATTTAAAGTGTTTCAGCAGCCTGCACCCCCTGCTACTTACTAATAAATATACCAACTCCGAGATTGCATTTTGATGAAGAATGGTGCAGAAAGGGAAGATTTCTCTTTCCTATGCTGTAGCGCAATCTCGGAGTTGGTATATTTAAGTAGTGGGGGTGTGGAGGGTTCAGGGAGGCTTGCCCCCTGCTTAAAGCATTTACTTTTGTTTGTTTAAGTGGTTTTTTTTGAGTTTCAAAGTTTTAGAACTTCGATCATATGGTGACAAACATATGGTATTCGAAGTTCTGAAACTTTGTTTATGTAATATAGACTCCTAGAATATTGGCCCTTACAAGCCTAGCCAAGAATTTAGCCCATGTTCCAACAAGTCAGCACCCTATGCCACTGTCATAGGTGGAATTCCAGGGGTGTATTTTCTGTTCCCCATCCAGTTATCCAGGTTGCGCTTAAAAAGGTTTAATGAGGTACCCTGCTTTACACGGAGAGGGAGTCTATTCCACAAAGGGTGGAGTCTCTGGGACACAAATCTTCAATGTTCAAGTCCTGTTGATGTCATAGACCATTTTGAGGTCTCACGTGCGGGTTACTTGAGTGGAGCTTGATTTGAGGATATGCAGCAGTCCCATCAGGATGGGGTCTGAGACTGCTTTGTATGCCAGACAGAGGTCACCTCTGAGGAGTTTTTAGGAGACTGAGTAGAGGGACAGGGCTTTTGGCCTATCTATGTAGGGTAGATGTTTGAGGCCCTGCATTCTCCAGGTGAGAAATCTCTGTGATCTCTCCAGCTGCTGCATGTGCTTTGCAAGGTACATGCCAAAAGAGGCATTGTATTCAATAATCGGTCTTATAAGGAAAGAATACAGGGATGTTATGTCCACCTTGTCCCTGAATGAGATACCCTTAATAAGGAGGTGGGCCATGTTGAAAGCTTTCCATACAACTGAGGCAATATCGTGGCCAAAAGTCAGTTTGCTATCAACCTGGGTTCCCAAGTCCCTCACAATAGATTGCATGCTTAGTGCCTTATTATCAGTGTGCTAATTTGTGGGGACTTCATTCTCCCCAAAAGGGATGATGATGATGATGCATTTTTGGCATTCGGTTTGAGGCCATGTTTCTGGCACCAGACATTTGTTTGCATGAAACCCTCTTGGAGGATGTCCACATCACTAGGGGAATTGATGAAAGCACCCACCTTGCAGTCATCTGCAAACTTAGTCAGTCATAGCCCACTAGATTTGGCCTGCACCTCTGAGAAGTATATCCTGTATTACTTATATAAATATATTCTATATTACAGTGCACACATTTAGAAGCATTTGTAAAAACTATAGTTATTTTGCTGTAATATGACGCAAACAGAATATGTTATTCTGCACTTTCTAGGGCACATGAAACATAATGCATTTTTTCCATTATGGATGATACAGGTATGTATGTAAAAAATGGCTGCAGAAATCAAAATGAGTGGGCACAGTTTTTCTTGCAAATATTGTTAGAAAGTTTTTTGCACATTCAAAAAGATAAGGATATGTGCTATACTTAACAAGATTACTTAAAATTGTATTAGTTCATACCCATCTGAAACTACCTGTAATGAAATCCTTCCCAAGGAGTCAAAGTAACAGAAGGCTACAAGGCTTTAACTTTTAATGTTGTTACATTATATGATATTCAGGAATGCAGAGGGCATACAGATCTAAACAGAAGATTGCTAGATACTTTAAAGAAGCATGTAGTTAAGTATTTTACATTGTTTCATAGGGCCATAGGTATTTCCTGGGCTATTGTTCTGTGAGGATCTGTAGAAGCCTAGCCATGTATTCCCAAGAGGTTCATGGTTCCTAGTATTGAAAGCATGATTAACCCAGAGGCCTTTGTATTTTAACCCAGGGCCCTTTCTGTTTTAAGCATGAATAAAACAGAACCAGGTAGGCACTTATTGGCTACCCCAGTGTTAATCCAGGGGTGAACTTGCAGTTTCCCATCCATTCATTCAGACTACATTTGAATAGAGTAATAGAGATACTTTGCATTCTATGGAGTGGAAGACAATGTCAACATGGGTATCCCTCCAGCATGTTTTATTTAAGTTACAAAAGAGGTTAAAATCTCTGCAGGGAGTGTTTATGCCACTATTGGACTTGAGAATGTGCAGTAGGTTTGAAGGGATGGACTTGGAAGAGGCAACATAAACATGGGAGATTGCACCTCACTAGTCTGTATGTTACTGAGAAGAGGGACTTGGCTTTGAGACCATTATGATAGTTTTTCTGATTTAGGTCCTTTATTTTCATGGTGAGAAAACATCGCGGTCATTCAAGTTGTGCCATTTGTTTGACAGGTACATACTGAAAGGTGCATTATACTTAATGATTGGCCTAATAAGTGCAGATTACAGTGGATTAATCAGATCCCTGTAACTGGATCCAATTCCCTTACTAATAAGCAGTGCAATGAAGAAGAACTTTCTCACAATAGTGCATACATGATTATAGAAGGATAGCTCACTGTCTAAATGGGTTCCTAGGTCAACTACTAGATCAGTTCTCTGGAGTGTTTTGTCAGTGTGATAGTTGCAGAGGGATGTCATGTTTCCCAAGGGATACTACTATACATTTTTTGGCATTCAGTTTTAAGCCATGGTTTTGACACTATTTGTTTGGGAAAAGCACTCCTAAAGGATCTCCATGTCTTCTGAAGAGTCTATGATGCCACCAAGTTTACAGTCACCTGATCATCCATAAGCCCTTTACATTAACTTTCTCCTCCAAGGAATAATCCTAAAGAAGGGTGGCCAAAGAACCAAACCCTGAGGTATACCACTAGTGGCAGGTCTTGTGGAGGAAGTAAATTCCCCCACCCTAAATTTTTGGGGTTTTGTTTGTGATTCAGTTTGCTATCCAATGAGTTATGTGGTGAAATGACATTTTGCTGAGTGAGTTTATTAACAGTATCTGAATAAGAGACACATTACTTATATAACTAAAAATAATAAAATTGGTTATTAATAATTTTGGTTTAATAGCATTAGTTCCATGTCAGACCAATACTGGAGGCAAAATATTCTAAAATACAGACCAGTATGTGTGCTACTTTTGCTGACATCATACTTATTTTTAAACTGAATTTGTTTGCACTAGCTTTATTGTTCTGTGTCATCATACTACATATATTTCTTGTGTGTGTGTGTGTGTGTGTGTGTGTGTGTGTGTGTGTGTGTGTGTGTGTGTGTGTGTGTGTGTGTGTGTGTGTGTGTGTATTTGAGTATGTGTATGTATATATGTGTGTGTGTGTGTATATCTCAAAATAAACAACTGTACTAAAGACTAAGAAGATAAAAAATAAAAAGATAAAACATAAAAAATAAAGTGCATATTGATACATGTATATATATATATATATATATATATATATATATATATATATATATATATATAGATAGATATATGGGTCTATATTAGAACATCAAAGTTTCAAAACTTCGAATGTTCCAATATCGAACCCTATTCAGTGAAAGCTGAAAACATTGAACATACAGAACAGTGAATTTATTCCTGGGGAAAAAAATTGGTCTTCCAAAACACATACACACAACACAATCACACCAAACAAACAGCAGTCCACACACATACACCTAAAATCTTACACCTAACCCTGCACTAAACTATACACACACCACTAACTATCCACTTACCTTAACCCAAACCTAACCCTAAGGTCCGTCACTATCACACACTCACCTCACCAGCGCCCTAACCCTAATTCACCTACCCCACCCTAAACCTCATGTCCACACAATCACACACTAACCTGACACACGCCCTAACCCTAACTCACCTAACCCGTCCTAACCCTCACATCTACACAATCACACACATGCCTAACCCGCACCCTAACCCTAACTACCCTAACCCGCACTCAATCGCAAACTTACCTGAACCCGACCCGTAACTTTCCACCACAGCTCTGAAAATACCAAAGCAACAGAAAAGGACAACCGAATTCTTTCCCTAGGAAAAAAATTGGTTTTCTTTTGCTTCGATATTTTCAGCTTTCACTGAATAAGATTCGGTATTAGAACATTCGAAGTTTTGAAACGTTGATGTTCTAATATAGACCCTATATATATATATATATATATATATATATATATATATATATATATATATCTATATATATATATATATATATATATATATATATATATATCTGTGTGCGTATATGTATATATGGATTCACTTCATAATCTCAAAATACTGAAATCCATAATTTCAGTATCTTGAGACCATGAAGCCAAAAATCCATAAACCCGAAACCCTAAAAGCGCAAAATTTAAAATCGCAACTTCTACACTAAACATACCACAAACACAAACATATACCTCCCTCCACATACACAAACACCTACCCTACATACAAGCAGGGGGGCAAGCCCCTCTGCACCCCCCAACACCCCCCTACTTAAATATACTAACTCTGAGGTCGGCCTACACAGACAAACACTCAAAAACACCACCACACAAGCTATATTCTTCTCGCACACAAACATCACACTAACAAAACACACAGACACACAATAAAACCCTACCCAAAACCCATAAAATACGAACACTTACCTACATCTCCAACCACCCACTCAAACACCGCAACACCAGAATGGCTAATTCAAAATCTCTGAACTTCGGGATTTTGAATTTCACGCTTCTGAGTTTTCGGTATTCTGCACTTTCGCCCTTCTGGTCTCAGGCTATTGAAATTCCTGATTTCAGTAGTTCGAGATTCTGAAGGGAACCCGTATCTATATATATATCTATATATATATGTCTATATATATATATATATATATATATATATATATATATATATATATATATATATATATATATATATATATACATATATATATATATATATATATATATATATATATATATTTATATGTATGTATAAACAAGGTTAAACTCTTTCTGGCTCCAGAAAGTCTGTTCTTCAATTTTTCCCTTAGAACTGATCTGTTAGGAACCTAAACAGTTTACACCTACACTAAAAAGTGCAGCACTTGTTCCAAATAGCTTTTTCTTCTCAAAAAGCTCAGCACTTGTCTTATAAGCATATCCCTTGTCTTATAAGCATTCTCTTTGCAGGTCAAGCACTCCTATATTATACAAATCTCTCACTAGCAAAACCCCCCAGGAGCGCCCACTTCCCTGCTAAGCCCACTACTTTTCTGTCTCATACCAACTCACAATTCTTTCTAGCATGTCGAAGGGTCAGATGCTGGCGTCCTCTCCTGCCCATTTGGTGAATCTGGGAAATCTGAGACAATGTTACAATTGCCTCATGTACACGGACAGCCATCTCCTCCTCCCATGTAACACTAACACTTGTGAGAGATGCAGCTATTTAGCCAGACTGGAGGCTGAGCTCTCTCAACTCAGGACTGGCAAGACCAGGCAGGAGAAGGCAACTACACACACCACAATACCAGTCTCACATAACTCAACCACACCACTGAATCAAACACATAAACACACTAAGACATACTCGGAGGCTCTGAGTAAAAATTTACCTAAACAGCAGAGGCCTCCAAAGCAGACACCCAAGCAACTGCAAACTCAATACACTACACAAACAACACATAAACAACAAAATCAGTGTGCAAAGCAGTCACTGCCCTTAAGGCCAAATACAACACCAAACATACTTGTCATAGGTGACTCCATAGTCAGACACACTGACGTCCCGCTCACCAGACTGAGTAAGGAGAAGGTCACAGTAAGCTGCCTGTCGGGCTAGAATCCGCCACATAACACAAGCACTCAGGTCTCTCAACAGCAGGTACAAGTAAGACTCAGTCATTGTCCACGCTGGTGTCAACGACCTGAGATGTACCTCCTTGGACTACATGAAAAGAGACATTGAGGAGCTCTCTGATTATGTAGCCCAGGCAGGTATGACCCTGACCTTGAGCAGTATCCTACCTTCACCTAGAATGATGCCACAATACAGTGATAAGATGATCAGCTTTAATAATTGGCTTAAATTCTGGTGTCATTCAAAGGGGATCCAATGTCTGTCTGCCTGGGATGACATGCTGGACAAGCCACGCTGCTTTGCAAGGGACGGCTTGCACCTGTCACCCTAGGCTTCGGATATTGGCAAAGGCTCTTGCCACACCCATAGTGCCTTTTTAGGCAAGGCTCAAATTCTAAACCTACCACCCTAGAACACAAAAAGTAAAAACTAAGGGTAATGCTGCTCAATGCCAGAAGTCTCAATCTCAAGATGCACGCACTCGAGGCCCTTC
>NC_056736.1:56698924-56771424 GCF_019279795.1 Protopterus annectens
CCTGAACATCTATCGTAAGAAAAATCAAATTAGGAGACCATATATCTTGTTTTAATTTACTTAAAAAATCCCAAGAGTCCTTGGTTAGGTGTGGAACATTATAATATACATGTTTGCACCAATGATCTATGGCAACCCCTATATTAAATGTTTTTGATTTCGAACCGGAAATGATAGGTCTAAAGGGGGGGGTTTCAACACTTTTATGAATTTTGGGGATGCCAACTATTCTAGACATCACAGGGTGCTCAGTTCTGATAAATTCATACACTTCATTCGTAATACGGTTATCTAATAGATATTCCTCAATAGTCAAGTCTATTCTGTGATATCCTATATTAATCTGGTTGAGAGATATCTCTTCGTAATTGCCAGAATTGAAAAGGATGTCTTGTATAGCTTTGCAATAAACATTGGTGTCATATATCACTAAACCACCCCCTTTGTCCGGTTTCATAATCCTTATTTCACTATTGGCCACTACCTGGTCCAAACACAATCTCTCTCCCTTGGTAAGATTGTCACAAAAAAGTGTAGAATACCATGGGTCTCTCCGAATATTTCCATACAAATTGTAGATGTCTTTACATACCATTCGCTCATAATTACTGACCTGCACATTTGTTGCAGGAATATATGCACTTTTTCTAACTAGTTTTTTGGGGGAACCGTCACTTGTAACATCATTAAACTGCAATGCTAACTGAAGCCTTCGACAATACAACTTGACTTCCTTTATAACATCAAACACATTAAATCTAGCAGATGGAATGAATTTCATTCCCTTACTAAACAGAGAAAAGAATTCCTGTGTAATATAAACATCAGTAAAATTGTACACTTTAAAACCTGAAAAGGAATGAACAGAAACTTTATATATATATATGTATATGTATATGTATGTATATATATATATATATATATATATATATATATATATATATATGTGTGTGTGTGTGTGTGTGTGTGTGTGTGTGTGTGTGTATATATATATATATATATATATATTTATGTATATATATATATATATATATATATATATATATATATATATATATTTGTGTGTGTATTTCTCCATCCATCCACAACCCCCTTTTTCCATTTTTGCAGATGGGTGATAGCATTAATCAGAACATTGTGGTTCAGAATATCTTAATCACTAGAGCTGAATGGTGGCATTCTTGTTTTCTTGTTCTTGTTATCTGCTGCTGAAAGGTGGTGACCATGCAATTGATTGAATATTCTTGTTTGCAAATTATCTGTTGAAGCTGTCATCCTGCATCCTGTCATAAATCCAAACTGTTCAACTCTCGTCTTACTTTGTACTACTCTGTATATTCATTTATTAATTACCCTCTCTAGAACTCATGCAATGTGGCAGGAGTTATATAGCTCTGTATTGAGCACAGTTGTTAATGTATCCTTTCCTCTGGAACACTGGCACTAGTAAGCTTATTCTCCAGTCACCTGGGATACACATAGCTATGAGTACCCTCCAAAGCCAATTCTGTCCTGTCCATCCATCCATCCATCCATCCATCCATCCATCCATCCATCCACAACCCCCTTTTTCCCATTTTTGCACTTGGGGTCATGGTGTCACTTCAACAGTGACAGTCATCTAGAGCCATGGTTTACACCACTGGGTGGCTAGCCCTGCCATGGTAGTTCTGCCACACTGCACAACTGCCCACACACTCACACCTATGGCCAATTTAGTGTGTCCAATTCACTTACTACATGTCTTTGTAATCTGGGAGGAAAATGGAGTATCCGGAGAAAACCCACCCAAACACAGAGAGGAAAGGAGAGGCAGACTGCACACAGAAGGCACCCCAGCCAAGAATAGAACCGGGGAACCTATTGCTGTGAGGTGACAACTCTAACTGCTGTGCCACTGTGCCACCCAGTCTTCATCATATTAGCTGTGATATCATCTGTGCCTGGTGCTTTCTCTGACTTCATTTTCCTTAGAGCTGTTCTTACTTCTTCCATGATGGGCTCCTGCTCTTCTCTCACTGTAGGCTGTGTCTGGGGAAGTACAGCTTCTGTGTAGTTTTCTTCATTAGAAGCTGCTTGAAGTACTCCTTCCATCTGCCTTTGATGTCCTGTGGACTGGTGAGCAAGTTGTTGTTGGCATCCCTTGTGACGGGTGTCTGACTGTCTTCTCTGTCTTTCTGTCTTTGCCTTGGAACCTGATATACTTTCTTTGTGCCATCTACTGAGTCACCCTCCAGAAGTTGGTAGAGCACTGCTGATGTTTTGTTCTTTGCTATTGCAACTCCGTTTTTAGCCTTCTTGTTAGTGAACCAGTATTCCCTCCTAGTCTTGTCTGTCATTTCTTTCTCCCATTTTTCCCTGCACTACTTCTTTCTTTTGATGACTTCCTGGACTTATGCTTTCTTCCACCAGCTTTCCTTATACACCTTATTTCCATGCCTGGCTCAGTTGCATATATGTTCTGTAGTCCTCATATATGCTGTTTTTATGTGCTTCCAAGCTTCTTCATCTCCACTTATTTTCTCTTCTTCTTGAGGTGCAGGAGCTCTACACAATTCCTAGAACTGTTGTGCTTTCTTCCCAGTCAACATCTAGGTCTTTAGACTGGTCTCTGTTGACCTTAGAAGCCTTCTATGACCACTGCTTGCAGGTGATTGTGGCAACCAGTGTTTTTTACTGTGGGTGACTGTTTCACTGGGGATGACTTTTCAGTCATTGATTCTACCCCATTGCCCTTTCCTTAGTAGCAGAAAGACTACCTGAGTTGCACGTTAACCACTCTTGTATGCATTCTTGTGACAGTATCTCTTTTTGAACCATGTGTTGGCTACTATCAAGCCTTTTGCCAGACAGAAGTCTAGAGTGGCCTCTCCTTCTTTATTCCTATTGCTCCAACCATGTGGAGGCAGGCAGTCTTCATATCCTATTCTGTCTATCCTGATATGTGCATTCAGGTCAGACATTATCAACACCACTTCCTGTTGGCATGCTTTATACAGTAATAAATATGTCATATATGTCTGCATTTATCTATTATATATGTATATATAAATAATGTATGTGTGTGTGTGTGTGTGTGTGTGTGTGTGTGTGTGTGTGTGTGTGTGTGTGTGTGTGTTTGTGTGTGTGTATGCCCTCGTGCATGTGTGTGACGAGAGTTCCAACTGTCTTCTGTAGTGGTAGTATTATGGATACAGCTTTTTTTTATTTAAGCAGGTTAGAGTTAGGGGCAGGGTTCTCATGTGTTACTACAGTGAAGCAAGGAGGTTTTGTTGGTTACAGTGAATCCCGTAATCCAAAAGCTGTTATACATCCATAAAACAAATAGCCCAGCTAGTACTAGGACCATAAGATATAAATCCACTCCAACAAGTAAATGCACATGGTGGAGGTATAGATTTATAACACAGTGCTTACCCACCTCTGTGCAACAAACTAAGTCTACAAGTTAAACAGTGTGACACACTGTCTGCCTTTAAAAAGGATAACTGAGTATTCATAAATTCATCCCTGGTATGAATGACCAGGCCCTTCTTGAAAAGGAAGGCAAGGCTTAAGAGTGGGTACTGGCAAAGCTGAAATGTCCTTGCAGCTGAATTGATTTGCAACTCCTGTGTGCCTATGACATATGACTAAGTCACATCCTTGTATGGAAGCAGAGTTAGTGGGTAGAACATGCTTCGGCCTGCTCTCCAGGTGATTCCTGGGTGACCTGCATGGAGCTGCAGTATGTGGGAGTGGAGAAGGAGTATGTGCTGTCTTGTCTGCACTAAGGCTGAGATCTTTTACAGTGTGTCAAGAAGACTTGGACAAAAGGAAATGCATGGTATTTTTGCAGACAGTATGTGCACTGGTGACTGAATTTCAAAACCATAATATGTTTATGACTACAACAAAAAAAGTATATCGGTCAAAGTACTTTAATGTACTTTTTGCTTTGGTGTTTCATGCCATCTTGAGATGCCATTTTCTGTAAGCTTAACCCAACTCATACATTTAGAGGTTTTTGTTCTTGCAGGGGAAGGGCAATATTAAAATGAATGTGTTTCCTCTCATGCCAGCCTCTGTTTCTCAACTCTCCTCTTGGGCAGCTGATATTTGTGGTGCCCCTAATTTTCACTGATTTCACATCAGTTTCAAGTGTGTTACAAGCCTATAAATGGGGTACTTACACCTGTATACAGAGCTTTATTAGCATTTTCTGCAGATATGAATCTCCACTGAAAATTCAGTTTCTTAAAGTTTGTTACATTATCTAAAACACTGACTGAATATATACAAAATAGTTACATAATCCTCAGTTTGTAGTAAGAGAAGCCTGAGTCACTTGGTTTGCATGTTAATTATTCTACAATTGCTGCAGCCACCTCTGGCTTTCTATTAATTGTTTTTGATTTTGGGCATACTGGATTAAACAATGGGTGCAAGGAGAGGTGAAAATGGTCATATCCAACTTGATGAGGTGCTAAGTGTATTGGTTTCTGGCTTGGTATTTGACTTTCATTTAATTGAAAAAGAGGTTTAAATGCTGAGCTGTTTAAAATGTCTTATGCATTTCCATGTATGTATTTATCTGAATGTGTTAACCAGTATAATCTATTCATGCATTTAGTGCAAAGTAGTTGTTGTGTCTTTCAGCTTGTCCCAGTGACGGGTTGCCTCAGTGGAACTCTGGTCCGCTAATGATTGGCAATAGATTTTTACGTGCCGAGTTGCCAGCCCTGACGCATAACCTTCAACGAAGGTACGCCCATTCATGAATGTCTCCACACAGAAGACACTCTAGCTGAGAATCAAACAGGACAACGTCTTACTGTGAGGCGGCAAAGCTACTGCAGCGCCACCACCGCAGTATGTGCATTAAGTGCAAAGTAGTAAAGTCGAATATTGTCTAGGTGCAATATGTAGAGAGACAAGGCTTGGCTTAATTGTCTGGGGGGTATGCTGTTTTATGAAATAATATGTGTCATTTTCTACAAAATTATGCTCATTTGTGGAACTCAGTCATAAGGGAAGGTTGGACAAGAGGTTAGTGCAGCCTTTTTTTATTAAATTACTACTTTTTTAAGAATTTCACTTTGTGGTTATAAATGACTGTCATGATTGCCATACAGCAATTGGACAGGTGAATTCCATGGTTACAGTCAGGGTGTCCCACAGGACTCTGTCCTAGGCCCTTACTTGTTTAGATTGCATCTTTCAGATCTAATTTTTCATCTGAGGTATTCTATAGTCTATACGCAGATGACCTGAAATTGGGTAAACTGATTACATGTGTTATAGATAAGGCATGTCTGCAAAATAACTTGACTTAATTGACTATTTGGGCACAAGAGAATAATATGCTGGTAAATACATGAAAAACTAAGCATATGAGATTTGGGAGACATAAACTGAAAGGTGAATATTTAATACAGCACACTGATTGAAACTGTAGACTCATTTAAGGGCCTGGTATATGGGTGGATCCAGCTTTGAGTTTTTCTAATCGTATAAACCAATTGGTTAATGATAGTTACAGAACTATAGATTGTATAAAAAGATTTATTAAGTCGAGGAAATAATAAATTAAGTCATTGTTTGTTAGTTACATTTGACCCAAACTTGAGTATGGAATAACAATATGGAAACCTTATAAGAATAAAGCATGAGTAAACTGGAAAGAGTACAGTGGAAATATACCAAGGGCATCCATGGATGATGAAAATCCAAGTTATTATGAAAGACTAAAATGTCTGAACTTTTACAGTGTCTCTTATAGGTAGTTAAGAGGAGATCTTATTCGGGTAGATAGGGCATTTAGGAACAACTACCTCTGGGAATGCTTGGGGTTATCAAAAAGTATTAGAGTCATCAGACAGCCTATGTAGAAGATTCTATAGGAATGAGAAGTGTACTAATTGATTCTCTGACAGAGTAGCTGATGCATGGAACAGAAAGAAATTACATTAAAGCAAGCACTATTTTAGATATTTTTAAGAACAGCCTGGACACGTTATGGGAACAAGTGTTTTGGTACATTAGCAAGCTAGAAGGGCATTTATGCCTGTGCTTGAAATATTTGTATGTATGTATGTATGATTTGTTATAGTTCACTGGAATTCTGGAGTAAGTTTTATAGATAATGGCTATATTCTGCTGTTTAGGCAGTTTTGTAGAGTCTGTGCAAGTCATCTCGAGAGGCAGTCAGCTTTGTATGAGATGGCTGCTCAAAAACGTAATGGGACTTGTTTAGACTACACACTGGGACATTACAGGTAAGTGAGCATTTTTATGTTTGGGAGATTCAGATTTAAACAGTGTGTTATGATGGCATCTCTTGTGTTTGGTTACATTAGTGGAGAAATTTAAGTGAACAATATGTATTTGATGTACTTCTTGTTTCAATATTGCATGGTTTATATAGCATAAAACTTTGTATTATAGATTTAATTTTTTACAGGTTGCAAGTTTTTCTCCACTCTGAGTGTACAGTAATTTCAATGTGTGTTATTGCTAACTGGCTATTTTTTTTCACATATTGCTTGGGAGTCTGGTTTTCTAGGAGGTCTGCCATGTTCTTTTTGCTTTGCTTTGCAGGATTGTAGCTCATCTTAGCTCAACTGAGATGTGGTCATTGATAGTTTTAGCGTGGCTTATTAGTTAGGTCTTTTTTATACAGTATTTATTGTATTTTCCTTTTGTGGATAGTGACATTTAAGTTGTTGAGGGGATGTGAAACCAGAGTTGTCACTTCACCTCTTGGTACTGTATGTGGCAGTGATTATGGCCATGTTTTATTGCTCAGATACTGGGTAGGTTCTCCTGCTGGCTCAAATGAAGCAAAGAACCACTTCGCACAAAAACATGTTTCCAGTAAGACATTCTGGTACATGCTTGCAAGCTTGCTGAGGAATGTTACAGGTTATTGCACATTTTTATGTATGAGATTATTTAAATTCTTTCTGTATTTATGTCAGATCTTGAATTTGGAGTATATGTTGTAGGAAGAAATAAGTATGAATGATGCATTCAGTGTATTGTTGTGCCCTACGTTGTGCATAAGTAGTAGGTTCATAGGTTTATACTAAACTAATGATCACTAGAGTCTTTACAAGTCCAACATCAGGTATAACTTTTAAATATTACCCTGATTCATGTTAGTAGGAGAATAACTGTATCTTCAACAACATTGAATTCCTAAAGACCAAATATGAAACTCTAATTCTGACATTATGGACTGACTGTAATCTTCAGTGATTTACCAGAACATCAAAACATTTTATAAAGAGAAGGGTAATAATATGAGGCAAAATCAGGGATAGTTGAGCAGTATGAAGTAGTTAATGACCAGTAATATTGCTTTTGCATTTTTTCAGTCTGATGATTTTTGTTGTGGTGTAGGTGGCCAGGTATTTCCACAAATGTCCTTATCTGGGTGTAATTTTTTCTTGGTTTTCATTTAGGTAATTGTAATCACAAGTTGTATATTATATTATATTATATTATATTACATTATATTATATTGTATTATATTATATTATATTTGTGGGGTGTAGGCAGAGGAAACATTTGTAAGGACAAGGCCAAGCATAGGTTCATAGGCTCATAGGTAAGAACGAGGCTATCTGCCCAAGGGCATTTATAAGCCTAGCCAGAGTGTGTTGGCTTTCTCCACCCTCTTAGATTAGTTCCCTGTGCCTCTGACCATCAGAGCACATCTCTGTCCAGCAGAGCCACTGCAGTGATCCCCGGGGTAAATTTTCTGTTTCCCATCCACCCGTCAAGGTTTCTCTTGAAGAGTGCTAGTGAGGGGCTCTGTCTGATGTATATTGGAATCTTGTTCCAAAGCATGGGGGAGTCTCTGGGTCAGGAATCTATCCCTCCAGCACATCCTATTTATTGTTGTGGTAAGGTTTATATACCTAGAGCATGTGGCTCTCAGGGATTTTTTTTTTTAGGTGGAGCATATCCATCAATTCCTGGGTTGGACATGGCCTTGTATGTCAAGCTGAGATCACCTCTGAGTAAGCGGTATGCAACCGAGTACAGCTGGAGCTTCTTCAGTCGGGCTGCATAGGTCATCTGTTTGAGGCCAGTAATCCTCTTGGTGAGGTACTTTTGTGGACTTTCTAGCTGTTGCAGGTGTCTTGTAAGGTACATCCCAAATGGGGCATTGTATTCTATAATGGGTCTAATAACTGATGAGTAGAGAAGTACAATAACCTCCTTTGTTCTGGATGAGAACCCTTTTGAGACTAGGTGGGCCACGTAGAAGGATTTTCTAACCACCTTGGCAATATGATTATCAAAGGAGAGATTGCTATCTACTTTCGTCCCCAGATTCCTTATTACTTTTTCTGTATTTAAGGGACTACCACCTATGTGGTAGTTCACGGGTACTTTGTTTTTTTTTTTCCAAAGGGGATGACAATGCACTTTTTTGGCATTCAGCTTGAGGCCATGATTTTGACACCAGGTATCTGTCTCAGTGAGACCTGTCTTGAGGGTGTCTGTATCAGCCGGAAAAACAATTATGACCCCTAGTTTGCAGTCGTCTGCGAACTTGGTCAGCCAAATCCTGCTGTGCTTGCCTGTACCTCTGAGAAATATATACTGAAAAGGAGGGGTCCTAGGACTGAGCCCTGGGGGACGCCACTTGTAACCGGTTTAGAGCCAATTTGCAACCCATCTTGTGATGTAGGGGTTAATGTTCAGGTTGGTGAGTTTGTCTATAATACCAGAATGGGGAATGGTGTCAAAAGCCTTTGTGAGGTCTAGGTAGGCTGTGTGGACCTCCTTACCCTCATCTAATGCCTTGGTAACTGTCTCAAAGAAGTACATCAGGTTTAGGAGGCATGATCTGCCCTTAACAAAGCCAAACTGGGTGGGGTCCAAAGTTTGGAGGTTCCCAATGTCTCTGTTAATGAGTTCCATGATGATGCACTCCATACCCTTGCAGACCAGGCTAGTCAGGCTTATAGGTCAATAGTTCCCAGGGTCCGTTGTGGCGCCACCTTTGTGGAGTGGAATAACTGTTGCTGTGCGCCACTCTGTGGGCACATAGCCTGTAGAGCGGCTGAGTCTGAACAATGTGTTTAGGTGAGGGGTTAGTTCATTTTGGAGCTCTTGTAAGACACAGCCTGTGACACCTTCCAGTCCCACTGAGGCTGTGTTTTTGGCTTTCGATAGGGCTGTTTTAACCTGTGTGTCGATGATTGCTGGGGCTTTACATTCTTCTGGTATGGTTATGGGCCCTTTAGGGGGTGAGAGGGGTGTGAAGTTTGTACTGAACCTCTCTGTCAAAATATTGGTAATATCAGTCAGTTCAGTGTATTTTGTGCCATTCTGCACCAACTCAGAGCAGATCTGAGAGTTTCCACTTAGGTTCTTGACATAGCTAAAGAATGCTTTGTGGTTATCTTTGGAGTCCTTGGCAAGTTTTCTTTCAAAGCTAGCCTTGGATGATTTAATGAGGGATCATAGTTTCTTGCTGATACTGATCAGGGATGTCTTTCCTTCTAGGGATTTTGCTCTTATCTGTACTAGTTTCCTCCTTCTATTGTAGAGCCTATTTAGGGCAGGGGTCCACCAATCTGGTTTCCTTTTCTTGGAAGAGTGAGTCTTGATTTTACTTAGGGTAGCATGATCCATGCATTCCTGCAGATGATCACAGAGTGCCTTTGTATAGGTTTCAGCAGCTTGGACAGTATTGTCCATTGATGTGGGGGCTGTGAACCTTTCCACCTCAGTGTTAAACAACGTGAAGTTTTCTTCTGAAAGGTTTTTCATGGTGGTTACCTTGATTGGGGTTGGGGGCGGAATGCGAATATCCAGAATGATTAGTCTGTAGTCTGATCTAACCATCGAGGGGTTAACGTCAGGTGTGGAACACCGGTCACCCATGTTGGTGATGACCAGGTCCAATATGTTGCTCCCCCTGGTGGGGGTGTTGACCAGTTGATCCAGGGCATTCAAGTTTATAAATTCTAGGAAGTGTTGGGCACGGGAGTTAGTACTTGTGTAGTTCTCCCAGTTAATGTTTGGGTAGTTGAAATCACCCAGTATTAGGGTGTTTCATATTTCCCAGTGTCTCCAGAAATGTGGAATGGGGGTCCTGGGTCATGGTGGGTGATCTGTAGCAAGTTACTATTTGGATTGCAGTTTTGCCCGTTTTAGTTGCACTTGGATGATCTCTGATGCATCGTGCTGCGCCACTAACCTGGAGGTGTGAGTATCCTTGATGAATACCAAAAGGTATGGTATGAGTTATAGCATGGTAGTTCTGGGGTTCTCTCTGGAGCCTTAAACCAGGTTTTTGTTACTGCACAGATATCGATGTTCGCCATACTGAGGAGTGCCTCAAGTGTGTGCATTTTGACGTTGAGTTGCATTACCCTCACTTTTTGGTTACTTGTGCTATTTACAGTGGTGAGTTTGTCTTTTGAGCCTTGCCTAAAAAAGGCACTATGGTGGCGTCAAGAGCCTTTGCCAGTATTCAAAAGTCTAAGGGTGACAGCTGCAAGCCATCTCTTGTGAAGCAGCGTGGCTTGTCGAGCATGTCATTCCAAGCAGACAGATATTGGATCCCCTTTGAATGACACCAGAAACTTAGCCAGTTGTTGAAGTTGATCATTTTTTCTTTATACTGTGGCATCATTCTTGAAGGTAGTATGCTACTCAGGGTCAGGGTCATACCTGCCTGGGCTACATGATCAGAGAGCTCTTCCATGTCTGTTTTCATGTAGCCCAGGGAGGTACATCTCAGGTCATTCACACCAACATGTACAATGACAGAGTTGTATTTGTACTTGTTCTGGAGTGACCTGAGTGCTTGTGTTATGTGGCAGATCCTGGCACCCGACAGGCAGCTAACTGTAACCTTCTCCTTGTCCAGCCTAGTTAGTGGGACATCTGTGTGCCTGACTATAGAGTTGCATATCACTAGTGTGTTGGGTATGTTATTTTGCCTTAAGGGCTGTAATTGTGTTGCACACTGATTATGTGAAGTATGTGTTTCATGGTTGGTGATGGGTTGTGGAGGTTGCTTGGATGTCTGATTTGGAGGTCTCTGCTGCTTTTACAAATTTTTATTTAGAGCCTCCGAGTATGTTTTTGTGTATTTATGTGTGATATTTGCCTGTGTTGGTTTGTTTGGTCTATGTGAGTCTGGTGGTTTGTTGCAAGTATTATCCTTCTCCACTTGACAGTCAGTTACAGTCTGGGGCTGAGAGAGCTTTGCCTCCAGTCTGGCTTTATAATTGCACCTCTCACATATATTAGTGTTTGGTGGTAGGAGGAGAGGGTTGTCTGTGTGCATGAGGCAATTGTAACATTGCCTGAAAATGCCCAGATTCACCAGTTGGACTGGAGAGTACACCAGAAACTGCCCTTTGGACTAGCATGAATAGGTAGAGTGAGCTGTTATTCTGATTGACTGGTGTGAATGAATAGAGAGCTTGTCCTTCTGGACAGTATAAGGGGGGCTAGCACTAGCGATATTTAGTGCTTGTTATGAGTTTTAAGCAAGTGCTGAGCTGTAAAATGAATGGTTTGAGTGCTAAAGTTGAAGATTTGTCTAGTTCCAAGGGAAAAACTGAAGAGTAGACTTTGTAGAGTAGGGAATAGTTTAACTCTAGCTAACCGGCACTGCCTGGCATGCAAAACTGCGTAAATGTGTTTTTTATCAGAAAGATTAAAGAGATAGAAATTAGCACAAAATGGCCAATAAAACTACAGTTTCTGGGCAGAAACCACTCCTCCAAGGGCAGGTAGGCTGTTCAGAGCTCCCCACTCTCACTGGTGAACAAAGAAACTTCCTTTTTGCCCAAGTAAGGTATGGCCAAACACAGAAGTTTAAACACAGTCCAAGTATCAGCAGGTATCTGAAACTGGACTTTTCTAGCTTAGTAAGGTGGGAAAATAGCAAGATTTTTTTTTTCAAGAAAACAATAGAAACAAATGCAAAAACACTTTTATAGTGCAGTAATGGCTGTTGCACTTGTGTTGGAAGCCAGTAACAGTTAAAATACAATTTATAACAAAAAATGAATTTTCAAGTGCAGGCACAAATAAATGCAGTTTCAGTGTAAAATGAATGTTCTGAGATGCAATAAATGCCAGAAAACGAGCATTTAGGCAGAAATAGCAATAAGCAACAAGAAAAAACAAAAAAAATGGTACTTAAACACTCCAAAGTCTCTTCTTTTGTCTCTCTGGTGTTGTAGGTCTCTGCAGGACACCTGGGCAAGATCTGCTGAGCTTATACAAACACAAAAACTGCGCAAGTGCGTTTTTTATATCAGAAAGATTAAAGAGATAGAAATTAGCCCAAAATGGCCAATAAAACTACAGTTTCTGGGCAGAAACCACTCCTCCAAAGGCAGGTAGGCTGTTCAGAGCTACCCACTCTCACTGGTGAACAAAGAAACTTCCTTTTTGCCCAAGTAAGGTATGGCCAAACACAGAAGCTTAAACACAGTCCAGGTATCAGCAGATATCTGAAACTGGACTTTTCTAGCTTAGTAAGGTAGGAAAATAGCAAGAATTTTTTTTTGTTTTTTTCAAGAAAGCAGTAGAAACAAATGCAAAAACACTTTTATAGTGCAGTAATGGCTGTCACACTTGAGTGGGTAGCCAGTTCTTCTTTCGGCTTTTCCCGGTTAGGGCTCACCACAGCAGAACTCTGGTCTGCTAATGATTGGCAGTAGATTTTTACAGTGCAGAGGTGCCAGCCCAACACCCAACCTTCAGTGAAGGCATGCCCATTCACGCATGTCTTTCAAATGCAACTCGACCACAGGGAGGACATGCAGACTCCACACAGAAGGTGCTCCAGCTGAGAATTGAACGGGAGAACCTCTTGCTGTGAGGCAACAATGCTACCGCTGCACCACCTTGGCTTACCTTGAGTGGGAAGCCAGTAAGAGTTAAAAATACAATTTACACCAAAAAATGAATTTTAAAGTGCAGGCACAGATAAATGCAATTTCAGTGTAAAATGCGGATTCTGAGATGCAATAAACACCAGAAAATGAGTGTTTAGGCGGAAATAGCAATAAGCAACAAGAAAAAACAAAAAAATAGTACTTAAACACTCCAAAGTCTCTCCTTTTGTCTCTGGCATTGTAGGTCTCTGCAAGACACCTGGGCAGGATCTGCTGAGCTTATACAAACACAAAAAATGTGCAAATGCGGTTTTTATATCAGAAAGATTAAAGAGATAGAAATTAGCCCAAGATGGCCAATAAAACTGCAGTTTCTGGGCTGAAACCACTCCTCCAAGAGCAGGTAGGCTGTTCAGAGCTTCCCACTCTCACTGGTGAACAAAGAAACTTCCTTTTTGCCCAAGTAAGGTATGGCCAAACATAGAAACTTAAACACATTCCAGGTATCAGCAGGTATCGGAAACTGGACTTTTCTAGCTTAGCAAGGCGGGAAAATAGCAAGATTTATTTGGTTTTTTTTTTGTTTTGTTTTTTTTTTCAAGAAAACAGTAGAAACAAATGCAAAAACACTTTTATAGTGGAGTAATGGCTGTCGCACTTCAGTGGGAAGCCAGTAACAGTTAAAAATACAATTTACAACAAAAAACAAATTTTAAAGTGCAGGCACAAATAAATGCAATTTCAGTGTAAAATGAGCATTCTGAGAAGCAATAAACACCAGAAAACGAGCGTTTAGGCGGAAATAGCAATAAGCAACAAGAAAAAACAAAAAAATGGTAATTAAACACTTCAAAGTCTCTCTGGCGTTGTAGGTCTCTACAGGACACCTGGGTAGGATCTATTGAGCTTATACAAACCTCATAAATTAGCACTAGGCTAATTGCCCTTGTGGGCCATTCTAAGTACAGCCAATTACCCCAGGTGAGAATCAAACCCTGCACCTTATACTTATAAATTCAACACTTTGACCACTATGCCAGCCTCCCACCCTTAGCTTAGCCAATTACCCCACTTGAGAATCAAATCCTGCACCTTGTTTCTACAAGGCAAATACCTTAACCATTATGCCGGCATATTTATTTACTGATGTCTGACTACTGGGAAATTCTAACTGGGTAGGTGACCATTTTTATTAGAGGCCCATGTTGAAATAGTTCCACAGTATTTCAAAAACATTTTGAAAAATATTTTAAAACCCTAAAAAAAACAAAGCTTCTATGGTTTAAATAAATATATCAATCTGGACATAATGTGACAAAATTAGTTAAAACAAGTACAAGTTATATAACAATAATTTAATTATTAGAGGAATTTTAGACAATGTTTAGAAGTTAAAGGTAAACTAGTATAATACATACAGGAATTGCAATATAAAGTTAGGGAAAAAATAAGTTATTACATATCTAAATAAAGTTAGGAAGTGAGTGAAAAGAAGAAGTATGATTGTGTAAGGTATGAATAGGAACTTGTTCATATTTAGGAATAATGTTATCCTGAGGTTGAGCAAAAACAGAGACAGATTTTAGCTAAGAACTATTTCAGAATAGTTTTGAAGGACTGGAGGAAGGGTATTGATCTGATGGATATAGGTAAGGAGTCCCAGGCCTTAGCAGCATGGTATAAATGTAGATCATGCCCTGCAGATTTGTTAGGGATGTGGACAGAAAGGTATTTCCTCACTGAATCATAATGATGGTGTACAAACAGAGTTGTATAGAATGATATTTAGTGCTAGACAAGCAGATGATTGCTGCCTAGTGTTGTAGGTGGGGAAAAGCTCTGTATATGTTAGTTGATGGTCTAGTTCTAACCAATTTAGGCTTTCAGTATGATACAGTAGTGGGTTCTGAAAGGGGCATTTGCTGCAAATATAACCACTTTATAATAGCATTGCTCAAATTCTTTTGTGCTGCCTGGAAGTTAGTAAGAATGGATACTTCATACACTAGTGAGGGGAGGTATTATGTGCATGTCAAATGTAAGATTATAGGTTCATAGGTAAGGTAACTACTAGGCTAGCTACTCTTGCAGGCCATTTTATCTAGCTAATTTCCCTTTTTGTGTTTGAAATAACCTATCCCACTTGGTTATAGATTGGCTTTACCTGTCCCATGGTTGATAATAACATATTACCCATAATGAGAATAGCTGGGATCATACCATATATAATTTGAGTGGACCCATGCCTAGGATAAAGCATTTAGGAGCTGCATGTGCCCATTTATAGGGCATAGGGCAGTTTGTTCTGGGGTACATTTTCTGTTTCTCATCCATATGTCTAAGTTGCACTTAAAATGGACAGGGATGAACTTTGTTTTATGTGGATGGGGAGTCTGTTCCACAGCAGTGGTATCCTCTGCGAAATATACCTGTCCTTCCAAACTGTTCTGTTAATTTTGCAGAAGAGGTTTAGATGCCTAGGCAAAATATTTCTGATGCCATTTGACTTACTGATGTGCATTAAGTCCATCAGTAATACGTCAGAGGATGCCTTCTATGCTAGACACAGGTCACATCTTAGGAGTCTGTAGGATACTGAGTATAGTGACAGGGGTTTCAGTCAGTCCATGTAGGGCATGTTGTTTAGGCCTTGTATCCTTTTAGTAAGGTAAACAAAAGCCAAATAAGTTCCAAGCAGGCAGGTAGACCGGACTCCAGGTATAACTTTAAACCAAAATGAATGTATTTGTATAAAGAGCTTTTCATCCAATTCTATACATGAACTTCTTCAGATACACTATTGCTAAAGAAAATGGTGTTTAAAATACCGTCCCTTACTAGTCATGTGATCAAAAGACCCATCAAGGATTTAAAGTACCCTCAACATAAGAATACTTATATTACTCAGACTTTTCTCATACAAAAGCATATACTAAAACTTTTTTTAAAAAACAAATGAATATTATACATGAATAAAAACATAATATGAAAATCTAGATTCCTATTCAACTACTCAGAAATATTATCTTTTTAAATTTTTCAGTTTTTAAGATGCTGTGAATAGAACACATGTCATTTAGACCTGGTAGTGTATATGCATCCAGGCATATTTGCTATAACAATTCAGATAATTCCAACCTTACTGTCATTGGACCACCTCTCAGGTTTGGGTGCATCTGCTATATTTTCCAAAATTTAGTACTGTGCCCTGGGTTCAGACTAACATGTTTTGCTAGGGGATTTTTGCCTTTATTGCTGGAAATACTATATAGGCGTTCATATATCCTTTCACGTAATTTTCGTTCTGTTTTTCCTATATAGAATGAAGGGCATTCTTGACATCTAGCCAGGTACATGACCATTTTAGATTGACAATTGCATCTATCATTGTTCATCAATTTCATCTCCCTGACTTCTACATAATGCTCTTCTTTTATGTATTTACAATAGGGGCAACCACCACATTTAAAACTACCCGGATTCCTATACAATTTAATTTTTTCTTTCTCCAAAATATTTGTCAAATTCATGCCCCTCTTGTAAATAATTTTGGGTCTTGTTCCTATTTTACCAACCAAGTCCCTTTCACCTGAAATGAAATTCCAATTCTTGTATATATTATTTCTTACTTTGTAAGCTGCCTGATGATAAGTAATCATACACTCTGTTTTAAAATTGATATTAGTATTAATATTTACTATTCTTTCCTCTGGTTCAGTTAACTGCCCCTCATGTATGTATTCATCTTCTAAAATGGGCCTAGAAAGCCCATTCCTTCTTTTTCTTTTAACCTCTTCTGTTAATTCATCCAACAAGTTACTTGGATATTCTCATTTAGTGAACATCCCTCTTAAGTTTTCGCATTCATTTTCAAAATCGAGGTTACTAGTCACCATTCTGACTGCCCTTACCAGTTGACCCTTCACGATAGCTCATTTTTGGTGGTAAGGGTGAGCACTTGAAAAATGCAGAAAGGTGTTGGAATATGTTTTTTTTTACAATGAATTCTAGCTGTATAGCCCTTCTATTCATTTTTATTCAACTTACTGTCTAAATATGGTATCTCTTAGTTGTGGTAGTAAAAAGTAAACTGTAGAAAATTGGTCGTCCTGTTGAAATACTCAACCGATATTGTCACCACCTGGCTATCACCCTTTATGATCATAAATATATCATCCAGGTATCTTGTGAAAAAATATATGGAATCAGCTATGCCTACCTTATTAAATATAAGTTGTTGCCCCCCGATATGCCATTACCATATTGGCAAAGTTGGCTCCGCACATTGACCCCTTTGCCACTCCTATCTTAAGTAGTATTTCTGTTTGAAAAAAATGAAATTATTACTGAGGATAATATCAAGTAGCTCCTCCACTAGATGTATTTAAGTTGTTGGAGCACCCTTTTTATACATCATGATGGACACCCACTCTATGCCTAAGGCACGGGGTATAGATGTATAGATATCTTTGACATCAACTGTCAAGAAATTATAGTCATTGTTAAACTCTAATGAATTTATTTTATCTAAAAAGGACCATGAATCCTTACATATTTCAGTTTTGGCAATTACATATATTTTCAAGATATTATCTACTACTTTGGAGCAAGCGTATGTTATGGAATTTCTTCCTTCCACTATTGGTCTAAGTGGGGGGGGGGGGGTCATTCAAATCTTTATAGAGTTTTGGAATCCCAAAAATCACAGGTGTTAAAGGTGCTAGAATGTTCATGTAATTATAAAGGTCTAAATCTATCTTAACCTCAATAAATAAGTCATTAATGTATATTGTGATGCGCTGGTTTGCTATGTTAAACTGGTTTAGTGACACTTGCTCATAAGTTTCCGTTTGTAGTATTTTTTCTACTCTATTTTCATAGCTGTTAATGTTCATGAAGACTAAAGCACCACCTTTATCAGGCTTCATTACTCTTACTTGGGCTGTTTTCAATACATTTAGTATTTCCCATTCTTCTTTACTCATATTCTTTTTATGGTGCCCATCTTTGCCAGTTATGCTTCTAAAATCTAATTCGCATACTATCGTA
Organism: Protopterus annectens; assembly: GCF_019279795.1. NCBI lineage: Eukaryota > Metazoa > Chordata > Ceratodontiformes > Protopteridae > Protopterus > Protopterus annectens. The sequence continues at coordinate 56,716,840 of NC_056736.1, forward strand.
TCTTTGTGAGAGCTCCAGTTATTGCATGTGTCTGAACAGATACATGCCAAAGGGGGCATTATGTGCAATGACTGGTCCAATGAAGGCTGAGTTAATGGGGTCAATGACATCCCTAGATCTAGACACAATCTCTTTGTTTATAATCTGTACAATATAGAAGGACAGATGATGTATGATGATACTCTGTTAAAGGCTTACAGCCAAGGCACTAGAGAGAAGTAAAGAGTGTTGGTACTTTTTTGTAGAATTGTTATTAAACTGTTTGGTACATTTGAACAATGGCCTTTTCTTTGTCATGGTTTTTATCTGCTGTTGGACTTTGTGGTGTGCACATATGTCCTGCACCTAATTCACTAATAAACCAAGCATAAACTTCATTTTCATTGTACTCAACTAGGATCACTTGTTTGTATGTTTAAATAAAGCATATTCAATTCTTAACTCAACTCTGAACTTTTATTTTATTCGCTAGTACATATTTTAAAATTAAATTTTTATTAGTAAATTAGGTGCACAGCATATTTCAAGGAGTGAACTTCACACCCTCCACACTGCAAAGTTTCTGCATGGTTTATTCAAACGTTAAGTCACTGTCCAGATAAGTTCCCAAATCATGAACAACTGCTTCAAGTCTTATGGGCGTATTGTCAGTGTGGTAGTTCCCAGGGGCAGATGACTTCCCAAAAGGTACAGTAATGCATTTTTGGTATGTAGTTTCACACCATGATTTTGACACTATTTATTTGAGACAAACCTCCCTGCAGGATGGCCAAGTCATTTGAGGATTCAGTGGCTACTCCTAGCTTGCAGTCATCTGCAAACTTAGTCGTTATCTTCCACTTGTATCATTACTATTACTATTAATATTATTATTATTATTATTAATATCATTATTATTCAGTATTACTTATAGTCATCTACTATCCTCCATCATTATTTGCTATTAGAAGGCATTTCAGATGGTGTATTATTAAGTTTGAGGATTTTAAATGTTGTTTTTCATGAGAGAGCGCTCTGGGAGAAACAGTAGTATTTTGTCGGTGGGGGGGTGTTGAGCATGAGTTGTGAGTTACAAAGCCATGTTTCAGTGTCTATTACAGCTTCCTGAGTAATTTTTTGGAGATGTGCCAAGTTATCTGACACACGTATGAGTGTGGAATCATCAGCATATTGTATTAGGGAAGCCTGTTGTGTGGATCAGTGGAGGGTGCTGGTGTGTTAAAGAGGAGGAGACCTTGTGGTACACTGGTGGTGAAGGGAGGTATGGAGAGAGGGTGAAGTGCCATTTTACTGACTGATACCCATTGCACAAGTAGCTTTTGAACCATAGAAGGGTGCTCTGTGAAACACCAAATGTGGACATCTGAAGTAGAAGTTTGCTGTGACAAATTGTATTGAAGGCTGCTGACAAGTATAGAAAGAAGTGTAGACAATTCTGTCATTATGTGTTTCTATATTAACAGTATCTATAAGGGTTAGAAGTGCAGTGTTAGTACAATGGGAGGCATGGAAGCCATGTTTTTCAAGTATTTCAGAGAAGGTGGGTTTAGCATGATGGTTAAGGTCTTCACCTTATAAACACAGAGTACACAGTCTGATTCTGACTTCAGGGCAATGAGCCTACTATACTCCTATGAACCTAAGATCACTATAGGTGTAAGGTTAGTGATGTCTGTTGAATTTCCTACTTTGTGTAGCTAGATAATGTGTGATTGTTTCCAAAGAAGGGGAACATGTGATTCCAAGATTGATCCATTTATAAAGATTGAGACAAGAGAGGCAATGCTAATGGCTGCTATTTTAAGGTACTCACTTGGAAGGTCATCAGCTGAAGCTGAGCATGGTTTGAGTTTGAGTTGTTTTATATAGAATGAGTTCACTGGTTTGAAGGTGAAAGTGGACATAGTGATATATGGCTATTGGGCAGGGTTGGGATTAGATATAGGAATCCTTGGTTAAGAACACTATACTATCTATGAACTGTCCTGATTTAGCCATGTAGTTTTGGTTTGTTTCTCCAAAAATTTGAGGTTTTGTGGCAAATCAGAGGGGAGGACTGAAGTCAATAAATGATGACATATATATGAGTTTTAGACTTCATATCCTTCAGAATATGCATGCCAACACAAATCCTGTCATTCTAGCAACTTTCTAAGTTAAAAGGAGCAATACTTAAAAAATATATCCCTATTTTTTGGGCCATTGTATCCACATCATTTTATGCTTTCTTCAGATGTCTTGAACTAAGAGGTTGAGATGTATGCCTACCTCTCAACTGTCCATTTTTTTGTAGAATGTCCAGATTTTTGCCTCATATTTTTGGCTTACTCCTAATAAAATTTGTGGTTTTCTAGCAAATCACTGAGGATTGAAAAAACTAAATAATGTCGTACATTTGAATTTCAGACTTCATTTCCTTCAGAAAATGCATGCTACAACAAATGCTGTTACTCTGGCACTTTCTAAGTCTATAAGAGCAATATTTATAATCAGTCCCTATTTGGGGGCCTTTCTCCCACCCATTAATGTATGCTTTGTCCAGATTTCTTGTGCTAAGCAGTTGAGAGGTATGGAGGCAAGGAATTGAAGCATGGTATGTAATGCCATAGTTGCTGATTATTTGGTGCATTTTAAGTGGATGATAGGGGTTCTGCATTCTTTAGTATGTCCTCCATTGTATAAGATGCCTAGTAACTATAAACCTGTATTCAGTTTCTTAGTCATTCTCTGTTACATAACTACCAGCATACCTCTAATCTGTACAGATTTTGCAGAATGTCTAGATTTTTGCTTCATATTTTTGGTCTGTGTTTTATAAAATTATGGGTTTCTGGCAAATTAGTGGCATGTCATTAAAGACTGAAATTAGAAAATAATGACAGACATATGAGTTTTGGACTTCATACCCTTCAGAAAATGCATGCTAAAGCAAAGCCTGTTATTTGATCAACTTTCAATGGAGGTAAATAATTTATTTAGTGTTATCCCTCACCAGTTAGGTCTTGAGTGGCTTGAAGCACAATTGTTAGCTTCAAGGAAATTTGAAGGACATAGAACTAACACCTTAATCACTTTAATGGAAGTGGTGTTACTCAACAATTTTATTTTCTTTGATGGGCAATGTTATAGACAAAAAGTAGGGGTTGCCATGGGGGCACCTTGTGCCCCAACCTTTGCTAATTTATTCATGTCCTTTTGGGAATACAACACACTGTTCACCAGCAAATGCAATGCATTTATATCCAATTACACACGTTTTTTGGACGATATCATTTTTGTCTGGAGAGGCTCTGTGAATGAATTAGAATAATATTTTGATTATATTAATGGCACAGTATAATTTTTAAAATTCACACATGAGTACAGTGACAAAAAGATATCCTACTTGGATATGGAAATTTCATTAGACTCAGAACAGAGGCTGTTAAATTCTAGGATCTTCAGGAAACCTACATTTTCAAACTCATATTTGGACTATTCTAGCTGCCACACAGCTCACCAAAAAAGAGCAGTGGTAAAAGGACAATTGGTTAGGGCAGCTAGAATGGTGACAGGCGAGGTAGAGTTTAATCAAGAAATTGAATTCATTCTTAAAATGTTTAGAGTAAGAGGTTATCCAGAGTTTTTGCTGAGTGAGTTACACAAAGAAATTGTGGAGAAAAGAAACATAAATGTTTATCCTTCTATTTTAAACATGGCTAGGGGCATTCATGTGGCTTCAGGTTGTGTCACTACAACTAAAAATAAAAAGGTAGATGGGCGTTTTTCGTTTGTTAGTACCTACAAAAAGGACAGTGGTGATATTTCTGACAGCATAAAGAAAAACTGGTCCCTATTAATTAATGATCAGGAATTATTAGAGCTTTTTGGCAGTACCCCAAATTTCACATTTAAAAGGGATTTAACTTTTAAGAACCTTATGGAAAGTGGAGGATTTGTAACAAAATATGGACACATAAACAACAAAAGAATAGACAATTTTAAATGTGGAAGGTGTAACCAATGCACACATATTATGGAAACTGGAAATGTTTTTACATTGGATGGTATTAAATTACATATAAATTCACATTTTTATTGTTCATCTAGGGACATTGTTTATTTGGCAAAGTGTTTGACCTGTCCTGCATTTTATATAGGGAAAACTGTTAGAGCATTAAAATCTAGGATTTATGAACACATTTCTGACATCTCTAAAAAAGTCAAATCTAATGCATTAAGTAGGCATGTAGAAAAATGGGGGGACTACAAATTTATGGTTTTAGTAATTCAACAGATTCATTACGATGTACAAGGGAGAATGGTCCCTGAAAAATTAGAGGAATGTGAGCTATGTTGGCAATTAAGATTAAATGCTGCACAATTCCCAGGGCTAAATGAGTGTACTAGTATTTCTAGTATTTTAAAAATGAAAAGGTATGGTTGTTTTACATAGAAGTCTGTGATATTTTAAGTGTGCGTAGTTTTAAAATGTTTTTAAAATGTTAATTGAATTGATCATGTGACTTGTTTGAATTCAGTATTTAAGGGGAGTGTTTTATATTTAAATTGTTCTGATGAAGTCTGGTCTTACACAGATGAAAGCGCTAAACAAATAAATCTTTTTCTGGAAGCATAGCTTGCCTTCTTTCCTGGTGGTTTACAATAATATAGTTTGTTTGGACTTGGTTATTATGTCTAAGGGAGCCTCTGGGAGTGGAGGACAGTCTGTGGCTAATCAGAATTTTTGTGCCACTAACACACACGTGGAATTATCCACCCAACTGCAACAAGTGGGTCTGCAGCTTTCCAATGCTACAGCACAAATGCAGAAAATTGTGGATTCATCACTACAGTTATATGGAAGTTTGGGTCTTCCATTGACCCAATCAACACCTTCTACAGAGAGCACTTCCCGTATAGAGCAACCTGGAATCAATACAGGATGGAAAAACAACACCTTTGATTTTAATCAGAAAGCCAGTATCAACAGGCAACAAACACCAAGTGTTTTAACTCTTCCTGATAGACTTAAGGTATTTGAGGATTCTTTGTTACAATACAAAAAAATTACAGCTTGAAAACAAGTATTTAGAAAGAAATATTGAATTGCAACAAGTCCCTACGGGACTAAGAGTTAGTTGCACACCAAATGGAGCCACCAACAACAGTGAATTCCTCAAGGAACTTGAAAAGTTGTTCAATGCAATGGGTCTAAATGTGTTAAGACTGATGACAAAATACAACAGCATAAAAATAGAACAACTAGCTGTTGCATTGGAAGAGCATATTAGTTGTACTACCAGTTATCTTTTCAAGTTAAGAATTCCTTTGATAGAGTGTTCAGTAAAGTTGATAATATATGTGCTGATATTTTCTTTCAGAAATGCAACAAATTGAAAAGAGATATAGAGGAGCACAGTAAAGGGAGGGCGTATCCCAAGTTAACTACACCACCAGGTAATAAAAGGTCGCTGGCAAGTGAAAACGCACCCTTATCGGAAAGAGGAAGCAGTGCAGAGACAAAGGCCAGGATTCACTAATCCTCCGTGTAAGACTAACTAAGTCTTACATGGAAACTGCAGTCTAAGAGCATGATGTCAGCACGTCATGCATATTCATGAGGGCACGCTGACTCAACAATAAGGCTAACATGGAGCATGCACGAGTGCAGGGGGCGTGTCAGACTGCCGAGCAGTCCAAATATCCACGCCCCTCCAAGTGCCTAAACTGCAAATGTCAACTGAAATGAGCGAGTCCGCTCAAATGTCTACATACCCAACACTACACTCCCCCACATTTTAAATCCCTGTGCAAGTTTAAAATGTAAAGCTTTCCCTTTTTTTTATTATTCCCGATATAGCTGCCCGTATTTGCGCGTGTATGCACGGGTTTGCCCATTGCTTAGCTACAGTTAGCAGTGTAGACATTGAAGCGGATAATAAACTACTTATATGCACATTAAGCCAAATAGCAATAGCTTAGTGGTAGAGCCCTCGAACAAAGAAGAGGCATTCCCGGTTTGAGTCCCGCTACTCCCCTTCCTATTTTCTGTAGGAAATGTGTGCATAAAAAGAATTCCTGACAGTTACCTTTTAAATTTTAGTAAAATGCATTGAAATAGCCTATGTGGTAGTGAACGATATTTTATATATATATATATATATATATATATATATATATATACATACATATATATATATATATATATATATATATATATATATAAGAAGGTGGAATGGTCATGCATACTGATAAATGCATAAGTAACGTATCTTAAGCAATATAAAGCAATGCTAAGCAAAGTTTACTAGTATTAAGCACAGTTAAGTATAATCGGTCATAGCTTAGCACTGCTTTAACTAGCCCAATGGCTTTGCGTGGAGCTGTGCATCGTGCCAACTAGCACAAACAAAACATGTTTGCATGGAGCTGCGCACCGCGCTAACTAGCACAACGTTGGGCAACATCGGGCAACGCAGAGCAACGTCGAGCAACGTTGAGCAAAGTTGAGCAAAGTCAGCTAAACACAGCCACACCTCCTAGCCAATCTGGCCAGTAGTAAAATCAAAAGCAATGACAGGCCTCGAACCCAGGGTACTGTGCACCATAATCACAGTACGAAACCACTAAGCCATGACAGCTTTAAATATAGATGCATTTCCAACACACTCATATATATCAATGTAAGTTTACCCATTGCTAAGCAGGTTTGCTTTTAGCTGAGATTTTTCAAAACCGGCCAATTGCAAATAAGTGTGGGAAAGGAGGCATATTTAAGCTCCATAGGCGGGAATAATTACCATAACTGGTTGTAGCTCCCATCTGCAGACAGTATGGCCAGTGTTGGAGAGGGCTCTTGTTTTTGAGCACAACGGTGGGGCATTGAGGAGTCAAAAGTAATGGTTTGGCTCCTTGTCCATCATCATGATGCAAGACTCCTGCAGGGCCAGTTTCAGGGCACTGAGCACAAAGTGGAAGCCTGGAACCGTCTAGCACATGATCTCACCAGTGTCACAGGCATCCCTTGGACTGGTGAGCAGGTCAGACACCACTACTCAGACTTGAAGAGACGCAAGGAGGACCGACTGAACCAGTGGATACAGGAGGCCCATGAAATGGAAAATGCCCCACTACTGAGTATGTAGCCATGGAATGAATTATGTAAGAATTGCTATTGTAGTCTATATTACGGATAGGTATGTCTCAATATCCCTTAATTTACTTCACAGCTGCAGGTGTCCATGCTGCAAATCAACAAGCATATGCAGATAGGCTGCTAAGGCTGCACCACCAGGCAGGTTAGTAATAATTCTGCATGTGTTGTCATATAAAAGAAGTGAGAAAGCCTGAAAAAGAGTGTTGTAACCCTTTAATAAAGGTATAATAAGTGTTGAATAACTTCTCTGCCTGTACTGTTATATAAAATAAGTGAGACAGCGTGAAAAGGTGGTGTAACCCATTAATAAAGGTATAATATGTCTTGAATAAAAGACCTTTGCATGCACTGATATATCAAATAAATGAGAGAGCCACTTGAAAATTGTGTAATGTAATCAATAAAGGTATAATTCCTGGAATGCGTCTGTGTCACTTTCTTCGATATGTTGTTGTACCCTTGCATTATATAAATAGTACTGTTGTATTAAGCGCAGTCAACCCACACATGGGTAGGCCCATATAAAGTGGATGAAGGGAGTGCCGGTAGCTGTTAAGCATATATACATTCCTCAACTGTCGGTTCATGGTTAATTTGGCACATGAGTAGCTTGTTATTGTTTTCCCCAGAAATGTCAGTGTGCTGCAGGAAATGTAGGGGACTGTTAACATATACCTGATAATGTCACCTGAACACATCTCGATATGTAGATATATAAATATAAATGAAATATATAAATATGTAGCAGTAACATCCGCATCCAGGACAGTTTGTATGTCAGATACAGGTCAGGTATATCAAGAACTAGCAAAACACATTTCACAATTTAACGGACATTGCCTAGTGTAATAATACATGTAGGAGATATATAACTGCAGTCAATAGGAATGTAGTGTAAACTATAAGTATATATAAGTTGTTAATGAAAGTACGTTTTTACACCCTAATGATAATTCCACACCTCAATGGGTATGTCTAATCTCATAACATTTGTTGCGACACATGTCCTATTGGTTTATAAATATCTGCATTTACTTTGATGCATGTGCCCTGTTCACATACCACAATCTTGGCGGCCTGTTGCCACCAATCAATCCTGCATGCTGTTGGAATGTCCGCTGTTGTTCTATATATGCATGTGTTATGCTTGCTGTTCAACTGTTGGAACTCTGGTGTGTTGGGTTAATGGGAATACTACTGTATGCTGTTACAACTAAATTGGAATGCTGTTGGCTATTACTAACCCATATTGTCATTAAATCCTCCTAAACATAGAAGATATGAGAAGGCTGGTCCCAGCAGACCCACCTGTACCACCTCAGCTGGTGATGGCACCTGGCACCAGCAGGTCCGGTGCCTAGCCCAGGACCTCCTCCTCCATTGGTCCTGTGCCACCTTTGGGTGCAAGCGCTGCAGGGGATGGGGCTCATCCCACCCCCGTGCAAGCGTGGCCAGAGGAGGGCCACCTATCACCCTCTGAATGGTCCGGGCTGTGGTGCATAGGGAGATCGAGCGTTCATTCGCTGATCCTCTATTGCCAGCTCGAGGCAAGAGTGGTACGACTCATGGGTGAGCCTGCACCTCCTATGCAGCCCCCAGCACTGCCACCCTCTGGGCTGTGAAGGTGCAGTGGTGACTGCCTATGGGTGGGGATCTCAGTTCCACTGTTGCCATCTGTGGGCTCATGGGCTTGCGATTTCCAAACATTCTTCCCCATCAATGGTGTTCACCCACCCCATGTGTCATATTCCGTCCCTGTATGTGTCTTGTTTGTCTTGTCTGTTTACCTCCCCAACCAACCTCCTAAAATATAGCTACTTCCCCTAACCCACATTCCACTCTCACCTGAAAAAAAAGGGCAATCTGCTCCCACAAAAAAATTACGCCCCCTACATAGCTGCCCATTTTGCACACATGTCCGCTGGACACATAAACTGAAATTTAATTGGGAGTACAACATACTTAGTTGTCCTCACCCCTCTCTCAGTGGTGGAAGGTTTCAAAGTTCCCTCCAAATTACTAGTATATGCACAGCTGTTGCTGTTAAAGAAATGGGCAGCTATGCACCTTCCCTACACCCATCCTGCACATCCTGAGCTGTTTTCCCTACTGTCTTTCCTCTCTGTGCCCCTTTTTCACCACTTTTCTATTTCCCCATTTTCTTTTCTTTCAAAGAAATGAGTGCGGGGTTAGCGGGAGTAAGCACGTTTAAGCAGTAGTTAGCGGGTTTGTGCGAGTGTGTGCTTATGTGCGCTTAGCTAAGTATTGCTAAGAATCATGCAAACCCGTGCAAACCCGCTTACAACTGCTTAAAAGTGCCTTAGTCACCCTGCATGTGAGGGCCCTTGTTCTGCTCAGCAGCAAAATAAAACACCACTGTCAGTCTCGAACCCCAGACCGTGGACACACTAGACTGCATGAAGTACCACTAAGCCACAGTACATATACAGCAGGTTATTGCTGAAATATATATATCATGCATCAGAATGAGTGAATGTAAAGGAAAGATAGGAATGCCATAACACAAAACCTGTTCTGTGGAACTTTACCAGCAGTTGTTGTGGAATTGCATTACATGACTGTGATAACATAACCAGACATTCTAGCAGTAAATAATGTTACAGCAGCACTTTACAACCCACACAGTATCATAGCAGAACAATCCCCACCCATATGTACAAAATACCTGTGTGTTCAAGGTCCAGCAAGGATGTAGGTAGGCATACTCAGTACTGGACTTGTCCAGTTTTCATGAGCATCCTGTGATAATGTAAACAAAAGAAAAAGCACAAACTGTGCAGAAGTGAGTACATTAATATCCACAGTATAGCAGTTCCCAAACAGTTTATGTGCCAAATGAAAACATCTCAATAACTACGTATGTATGGCAGCTAATTGTATAAGTAGAAAAGAAACTACATACTCATATGTATCTTGTGTTAGCATTTGTAGGGTTGAGTACATTTCTACACTGGCAACTGTGTACTGGAAGTGGCAACATTCAGGTCTGAGTACAACATTCAAATCACTGGCTACACCCCTAGCATCAGTTTTAAGAAGTATACCAACCTTCTGACTTACACAACGGTGTCCACAGCAAACAAGCACGGTCCCCACTTTGGAAAGCTGAAAGGGCTGGACCTACCTGACTTAGCAATTTATAGCATTGGGTTGCTATGACAGTGAGTACTGCAAGTACCACACAGCAGGCTGCATGCAATTGTCAAATGGTGGCCACCAATTGGTGCAGAGGCCATCACATGCACATGTGCAGATACCTATAAAAGCAGGCTGTACTTGCTACATGCAATCATTTCATTGCAGGTACGGAGGGAGAGAGAGAGAGAGAGAGAGAGAGAGAGAGAGAGAGAGAGAGAGAGAGAGAGAGAGAGAGAGAGAGAGAGAGAGAGAGAGAGAGAGAGAGAGAGAGAGAGAGAGAAAGAGAGAGAGAGAGAGAGAGAGAGAGAGAGAGAGAGAGAGAGATGGACGCAGATGCAGACAATAAAATATATCGAAAGAAAAAGTAATATAGTGAAAGAAAAAAAGAAAAGAATACATTGAAAAAAATAAAATATATTGAAAAAATATATATTGAAAAAAATATATATATTGAAAAATAAATAATATATTGACAAAAAATTTATATTGAAAAAAATATATATCTAAAAAAAAATAAGATATAAAACAGAAAGCTATTACAAAACACACGGAACTGACAAATACAAACACATACAAAGGAAAGGTATGTAACAGCTATGTATTTACTGACATGTAGTAGATGTTTATGAAGAGTACTCTACATAGTTTGAATCATCCATATGTGGCAGCAGTATGTATCTATGCACAGATGGCCTGCATAACTACTGGCATGGAGAAATCAGTGTGTAGCTGTGTGCAGTGGGATATGACTGTGACATATGTAGTTCATCATTAAATGTCAAACATCTGATCCATGTTATCTGTGTTCTGTACAGTAGTATGTATAATGTCTGTCTGGGGGAGTAGCACATACGGTTATATAAATATGGATGTGACAGAGTAAAAAATGCATGATAGTCATATTAATGTGTAGCTTAGCACTGGCAACAGCTGTACCAGGCTAGTATGCTAATCTAGCATTTGCAGCTATATATACACCCTCTAATATTACTGTGTGCTCACATGTGACACCTGTTCATGTTGCAGCAAGGCCCAACAGGTCAGCCATGAGGTACATGAACTTACAACAGTGTGGACCTTGTGTGTGTATGGCACACACATACGGAGAGATCTGTCTGTGTCAGATATATTAGCATCTGTACATGTGCATAGAGCAAGGGACATACTGCAACTGTTTGTGAAGGGTGGACATGTATATGTTGTTGAAGGTTGTTATGTGCATATTTCTATGTAGGTTGTAGTGTGTGGCAAACAATACAGCATACAGTGCTGGTATATGATATGTGGTGGTTAAACACTGTGGGTATGATTCGTCAGGTTTGCAGTGTTGCAGCCAGTGAGGCCTGCTAAAGCTACATGGCCTGAGAACACCTTCAATGCATTCCGCACAACACTGTGCAATATTATGACATAACTGTAATAACTGTATACCTCACAACCTTCACATAATTGATATCCCCACCATGAAAGGTGGACTGTATATGTGTCTATATGCATATCTATATGTACACCAATGGATGTTTATATGTGTGCATGTATATATATATATATATATATATATATATATATATATATATATATATATATATATATATATATATGTAGAGAGAGAGAGAGGGAGAGAGACAGGGTCATATTTACTGCAACAGATGCCTGGTGACAAAGCCATGGACTCAAGGTCAATGTTGACACTGCATTGGCATCCCTTCTTGCGAAATCTCTGTACCCATTAACTACCACATAGGTGGTAATCTACTAAACACCAAAGGTGTGATAAGAGACCATGGGACACAGGTGGACAGTAGTCTCCCCTTTAATAATCACAGTGCCACACTAGTCATGTCATCTGCCTACGTGGCACATGTCATCACAAAAGGTGTGTCATCCAGGGAAATATAGGTCAGTGTTCCCCTCTACTCATCACACATAAAGCCTATTATAAAGTACAATGCCCCATTTGGTATGTACCTCACAAGACATCTACAGCAACTGAAAACGACACAGACATACCTCACAAAGTGTAATACCGGCCTCAAACAGATGCCCTATGCAGACCATCTCACAAACCCACAGCTGGACTGTGTCACATACCGCCTACCCATAGGTGACCTCTGCCTAACATACTAAGCTATGTCAAACCCAGAGCTGTTGGACATGCTCCACGTAAACAGATCACAATCCCTACAAGCTACATGCTCTAGGGACCTAAACCTTGTGACCTCAATAAACACCACATGCTGGAGGGATAGATTCCTATCTCAGAGACATCCCATACTCTGGAACAAACCACCTATCTATAGCAAACAAAGATCCTAATTAGCAGTCATCATAAATAATCCTGATGATTGTATGGGAGATAGGAAATACACCCTGGGAATCACCTCTGTGGCTCTGCTTGTCAGGGCCACATGAAACGTAATTACCTGTGTGTCAAAGGCCAGGGTAGCGTATGGCTAGACTTCTATAGGCCCTAGGGCCAATAGCCTATTACCTACCTATGAAGCGATGCACACTCTCATGTACTTGTTGCAATAATTGCTATGTGAGGTTGACTGAGTGTGATGGTGAATGTGTCGGTGAATGTGTTAGATTTCTGTATATGTGTGATAGCTTAGTGGGAAACTGTTTCTGTCATGGTATTATGTGTCCTAGCTGTGATCCCAGCAAAATATGTGTATGCAATTGGTAGGTGGAAAAAGCAGTATGCCATACGGTCTGTCGTAGTCCCTTGGTGTCGACTGAGGTGTCCCATTGTAGGCTAAAGCAGTACATGTATGCTTATTGAGTGTTACTGCTGGTGAATCCAACTCCTGTATGAACTGTAGTATTACCTGAAGCTGTATGCCTAAACAGCACAGTATAGTGCATGTCCACATTTCTTGGAACCACTGTTTTGTGTGTTCCCTGTAGTTCTCACAGATTACATACCTCAGGCATAAGGTTTTGTAACTACTAACACACAGTACTGTATGGTACACAGGTAAAGGTCATCTGGGTTGCCATACCTTTGTGTCTGGTATGTATGTCTGATGTGTGTGTGGGTATGCCTGTACCATGGCCTCAGTCATATGTGTGTTACAGGATATAGGTGAGTATCTAGCAACATGTATAGTCTAGTACAGCAGTATGCCACCTATATTAACAAATGTGCACATATGTTAGGCAGGGTTTTGCCATCAATGACTAGTGTGGTATACTGGTAATACTGTAAATGGACTTTACAATCATTGCAATGGATTACATATTTCTTGATGCATTAGCTTGATATATACCTCCTGTGGCTAGGTGGTGCATTGTGTTGCATACAGTGTGCCATGTACTGTTGTATAGTCTTACATACTGGTTTATCTTTGTTGCTGTGCAAAACATGGTTTGATATGTAGATTGTGCCAGGCACTGTCAGGCAGTTGTGGGCTGAGCACTGATATGTGGTATTGAAAGTGTGTATCCTCTGACAGCCAATAGGTTGCTATATATGGCAGTTAATTGATATCTGTACTTTAGAATGTTAAGTGTGCCACATGACTTGCTCACACATATTGTTTAATTGTCTTCCAGAGTCATGGCCCACCATCATAACCCCACCTATAGCCCGGCAGAGGAGGAACAGATAATGACAAGCCTGGTGCAGCACTATGCCCTGCTGTTCTCCAGGACCAGCCAGGACCAGCATGAGCAGACTGCACTGTGGCAAGATCTTGTCTGTAGGGTAAATGAAATAGGCATGCATAACCAGACATATGAGCAGGTACGCCATCATTGCAGTGATTTAATTAGACATGTCCGGCAGTGTGCGTCTGATATCCGTAGGCAACAGCTTGCCACAGGTGGTGGGGTAGCCATCTATCCCCCCTCACCAGAGTGGAGGAGCTCCTCCTGAGCCAGGTGGCTCCTGGCCAACAACAGCAACAACAAGTAACACGTATCATCATGGAGGCCGGAGCCACCCAGCAAGTTGACATGGAGCGTACAGGTAACATGGCATAGCTGTAGACTACTGTTACCTCTATTGGTAGAGCATGCTTATGTGAGATGTGTACTGTATAGTTAGAAGATGTGGTGCCTAGTGTTGTGCAATTCTAATAATTAGTAATATAATCTGTATGCCTGTGACTGTCAACCATTGTACTACTGTAACATTGCAAACACAAAGTTGCAATGCCACAGTTGTTGCCACTGACAAACTGTCTCATATCCTTGTAGGTCCCTCTGGTGTGACAGCAAGGCAGCAGACCCATGCTGCTGAGTGTGTTCTACATTTAATATTGCTAATTATATGTGCATGTCATAGGTAAGGTGTAGGCCATGTACACATATCACACCTATGCATAATGCATGCTGTGCATGCTTGCTGTGAGACTATGCATATCCCAGTAACATGGGTAGCTGCCTAAAGCACATACAATACACAGAGCATCCCACACAATTATGGCAACACTGTAGTGGACATTGGATAGGCAGAGTCGTTACACATGCACACAACATACACAACTTTGTCATATGCAGTACACGTTAACATACTACACGTGGCATATTCAGACACCCGCTGTAAGTTCACACTCCAGTATCCCAAATGTTATCCACACAGCACACATAATATACCTGAGGGGTAGATGCCTCTTATGTGGCTGTGCGACACTCTTCAACACATAACACATTCATGTTAGGCAATGCCCCCTATTGGACACCATACAGACCCATGTAACAACTGGTTGTGAAATGGTGAATGTAGCCATGGTACTGCAGTTCCGGTACAGCATGGTATGTGCCAGTCTGGCACAAATTAGTAGCCTTGAGTGACCACATGATGCTGCATGATAATGGCTCATGGTACTACACCCCATCCAGTTACAGTGACCACAGTACCACACATAGCATTAGCTGCTATGCACCTCAATGTTATGTGTGTGCAAACATATGCACCGATACACAATATGCATAGCAATCACCATTTGTACAAAGTGACACATATATGTCTTGTAATGCTGCTGAGTGTATAGGTCACATGACATGCACTGTGTATGTGTGATGTTTAATGTTGCAGTTGTGTTGTAGCATGCCATGTCATGGCTGGCACTGGCATGTCCACAATATGTCCTACACTCACCATAACCACTGTACAATGGCTATGTTGAGCAATGGTATTCCATCAGGTATACATGCACCACTCATCCTGTGTGTATACATAGCATGCATGTGCTAAACCTGTGTCCACAATTATCTGCTAAAGAACAGATGCTCTAATCAGAAATGTATATCTATGGGACACACAGATACACATCCAGCCATGGTATGTATACCTGTGAGTGATGGTGCACAGGAAATTGCAGAGCTTTTAATGCTTGCACAGCAATGTTGTGTCCATGTACACATTGCATTCCAGGGTGAGGCCAATCACTGAACAACAACACACATGCATCAAATCCATGTATACTGTTATTTTCAAGGGCTGTCTACACCCGCACTGCATGCTGTTGAGCAACACATGTCCTGCATGCTGACACGTGTGATATAACTGTTTGTCTTGTGATATTGTACCCCACCATCACCCGCTATTGAGTATGTTCTAGATTGCTGGTGGTGGTGTGTGTGTGTGTGTGTGTGTGTGTGTGTGTGTGTGTCTGTCTGTTTTAGTGAGGAGTGCATTTGTGTGCATGTGTGCATGTGTGCATGTGTTCATGTATGCATGTGTTCATGTGAGCATGTGTGCATGTGTTCATGTGTGCATGTGTGCATGTGTGCATGTGTTCATGTGTTCATGTGTTCATGTGTGCATGTGTGCTGACATCATGTACAGGTTCTAAAGTGTGTTTCCTGTATTCCTCTTACAGGTGCTGACTTTGGGCTGGTTCACTGCAGTGGGGAAACTAATGTCACTGAGCAAAATAGTGATGATGATGATAGGTGTGTTGAGGCACAGACATGTTTGACAGGGTCTGTCACTGGGCCACCAATCAACAGTGCACAAGTGTCCACCCCATCCATGCACACAGTCATACTGCCAATACATCCATCACCAATGCCCTTAGCTGAGGGACAGCGTACAGTCAGCATTGGCCAGGACAGTGTGGTATCCATGGCACATGCATCCCGAAACAGCAGCCATACCCAGATGTCTGGAAGGGTACCACATAGGCAGATGTCCAGGGGTTCTCATCGGAGCACTGCTGCTCATCATGCTACTGGCAGACATGCCACAGGTCTTACAACCTCACACATGTTCCAGGCTGTCATGGAGGCACAGGCACATATGGAACAGTACACCAGACAGGGACTAAGGGCACAGAGGGCACATAACACTGTCGTAATTGACAGTATCCATGACCTAGCAGGTGCCATCCATAATTACACTGAAGTAACTGATAGACATTGGGGAGAGACATTAGATGTCCTCCGCAATGTCATGTCCATGTGACAGGACAATGCGGGATGGTTGAGTCATCGACGTGGATGTATGCCAGCAACATCAGCAGCTGGCAGTCACCGTGGATGTCCGCCAAGTCACAGCCACTCCCATAGTGCCCAGTACCTGCCCCAGCAATGTTGGGGGTGGGCTGTCCATAGAACGTCCCAGAAGACAACGTGCACGTGGCTCTGGATAGTCCCAGCAGAGACCTGGGTCCAGTGTACATCCATCTACCTCTGGGGATAGTACCCAGTTTGGCTTAGTACCTGATAGTGTCAGTAGCACCCCTGCCAGGCATAGGTACCATAACCGTGGCCAGAGACGGTGATCTGTAAAGCCTGGCAGGTACAGTCTGTGGCTGTCCCACAAATACCCGTATATGGCAGCCACATGGCGGAACTGTGTGCATGCAGACACACACACACACATGAACCAGACACCTAGGGCTAACACATACCTGCACACATTACATCAACTTTGGCCCATAGCAGTACTCTTGCCCCCCCCACACACACACACACACACAAATGTGCACACACACACATACATGTCGATTGGATGGCTCACTGTAGGCCTCTGGCAAACCAACAACACACCCTGTGCATATGATGAAACCTGTGCCACATCCTGTCATCTGTAACATCGATGCAGGAACAGGCTACCATGGTGCTGATGCGCAGGGTGACTTTATAGCAGTATAGCAATGTTACCATGTTGTCAGCAGTAGAGTGTAATTATACACTTGAAGGTGTAGCTGAGCAGGCATGATGCATTAAAGCTATGATTGTCATTGTAGTATTGTTTACACCAGTGATAGTTAAAATAGTGTATTGTCCACCCATGTGCCACTTGGCTGATGTGTGTAGTATTGGCAGCTTGTGTTAGAGAGTGGACAGTATGTGTGGGATGTGTATAACATAGATTTGCAGGTGTACATTTGTGAACATGGTGGAGGTGCACTGTCTGCATGTACGTGCATAGTGGACACATGGGCAGGGTGACATGCCCAGTATTACACAGTAACACTCCATAGTTTCTATTGGTGGCCAGTATGCATTGTACTACACACATTTCGGAACCTGACTACACATGTGTGTATGACATGGTTTGACACTGTGCTGTGGGTGATACTCTTGCTATCTGTCATTGTTTTGCATTCTGGTAGTATACATAACTTCAACAGCCTGACTATAACCAATCATTAGATGATGTCTTGACAACTGACACACAGATGTAGGACACACAGCAACATTTGGATCCTTCAGGTACTATACTATGCCAGTAACCAGTGGTATTCACCTGCACCCATTACTGAGACCACTCCTGTCTGGCATATAGCTCTCTTAGGTACAAGCAATCACAGTAGGGATAAGTCTGTCCACATCTGGTAATGCATACTGTGGCCTATAATGCATTCTCCAGATGACACACACATCCTCCACAAGGGTATCATACAGACAGATACCTGTTGACAAACCCATGCTGTAAAGCTATAAGCCAAACTAAACATAGTCATCCACCTTTACGGAACATAGTATCCCCACAATACCACATAGGTAGTAGCCACCAACATGATGAACAGGTACCGATGTGTACATGCAACCATGTGTTATGTCATCTCTCCTTTGATAATCACATTTCCTAAGGTATTTTGAAATCCCTTGGTGGATCACATAAGCAATATGCATATCCACAAAGGTTGTTGTACACTTATAATGAATAGTCATCATTGACAGACTTTGCTACGTTTGAACAGGTCTGACATATACCTCGGCCATAAACCCTCACTCACACAATTCAATAGAAAACGTAATGAGTGTGTGTGACACGAATGACCTAGGCCAGGGATCACTGCAGTGGCTGGCCTTGTCACAAGCATACAGATGTGACCTAAGGTCTGGGAAGCATCAGCAGAGTCTGGCAAAGATGACAGCTGTGTTCTTGGAGAAAGCAGGGTTCCCACACATGCAATAATTGAGGTAACATGTACGTATATGTATTTGCCACACAGCTACCTCACATGTGCAATGCATACTGATTTGTCATACAGTAGTAAAAGCAAAACCCACAACACATTGACCAACAGTGTCACACACATAGAGCACATGCACTCACCGAGTGCAGGATTCAAACCTCTACCTAACTACTTCATGATACTAGAGGAATATGCTTAACATGACGTGCTATACACATTAGTGGGATGTCTCTTTTCAACAGGTATATTTGTAGGATGGTGACATCATCAGACTTGACAAAGATAAGTATACCACTTGTAAGGTGTTCTACTACTCTACAAAAAGGTTGCTCTTTTCCAAGGTAATTACACACAAACACAGGTGTCAAGTGCAGGATTCAAACCCCTATCTGACTACTTCATGATATTAGAAAAGTACACATTAACACAACATGCTATACACATTACTATGATGTCTCTTTTCCGCAGGTATATTTGTAGGATGGTGACATCATCAGACTTGACAAAGATAAGTATACCACTTGTAAGGTGTTCTACAAAAAAGTTGCGCCTCTCCAAGGTTATTACACACAAACAGGTGTCATGTGCAGAATTCAAACCCCTATCTGACTAGATCATGATACTAGTAGAGTACACATTAATACTATGTGCTATACACATTACTGGGATTTTTTTTCCACAGGTATATTTGTAGGATGGTGACATCATTAGACTTGACAAAGATAAGTATACCACTTGTAAGGTGTTCTACTACTCTACAGTAAGGTTGCTCATCTCCAAGGTTATTACACACACACTTGTCAAGTACAGGATTCAAACACCTACCTCACAATACTAGAAAAGTATGCATTTACACAACGTACTATACACATTACTAGGTTGCCTCTTTTCCACAGGTATATTTGTAGGATGGTGACATCATCAGATTTGACAAAATAAGTATACCACTTGTAAGGTGTTCTACTACTCTACAAAAAGGTTGCTCCTCTCCAAGGTTATTGCACATACACATGTCAAGTGCAGGATTCAAACCCCTACCTCACTACTGTATGATACTAGAAGAGTATACATTAACACAACGTGCTATACACATTACTGGGAGTTCCCTTTTCCACAGGTATATTTGTAGGATGGTGACATCATCAGACTATACAAAAGTGGGTTACATTAGGTGACATTAGGTGGGCTACATAGAAGGAATGTCTGAACACTTTGGCCATGTGATCATCAAAGGGGAGTTTACTATCTACCTGTGTCCCCAGGGCCATAATGACTTTCTCCGTACATACTGGATTACCACCTATGTGATAATTTGTGTGCACTTTGTTTTATCCAAAGGGGATGACTATACATTCTTTGGCATTCAGCTTGAGGGCATTGTTTTGACACCAGGTATCAGTCTCTGTAAGACACTTCTGGTGGATGTCTGTGTCAGCCGTAGAGTCGATTATGGACCACAGTTAGCAGTCATCTGCAAACCTGCAAACCTGCAAATCTGCAAACCTGTTCAGCCATACACCTCCCATGCTTGCCTGTACCTCTGAGCAGTATCTACTGAAAAGGTGGGGTCCCAGGACCAAGACCTGTGGGATGCCATTTGTGACTGGCTTGGAGTCAGACGTGGCACCCGCAACTCTGAACATTCCACTTTGGTCTTGGGAAGTGAGCAGTTTGCTTTTGAAAATGTCTTCACAGTGGTTTCGCTGACTGGGTGGGGGGGCAGGATGTGGATGTCCAGTGTGATTACTTTATTATCTGATATTACCAGTGAGGAGTTTATCTCTGTTGTGGAACACTGGTACCCCATGTTGGTGATAATCATGTCCAGTATGTTGTCACCTCTAGTGGGTGTGTTGACCAGCTGTTCCAGGGTGTTAGAGTTTTTAAACTCTAGGAAACATTGGGCAAAGTAAGTAATTCTCCCACTCAATGTTTGGGTAGTTGTAATCTCCTCATATAATGGTGTTTGATAGGACCTTTATATTTTCCACTGTTTTCAGGAATACTGAGTGAGGTTCCTGAGACAAGATACGGGATCTGTAGCAGGCTACAATCTGATGAGCAGCTCTGCCCAATGTTAGTTGCACTTGCATGGTCTCCAAGGCCTCATGCTGTACCACTAACCATAAGGTAAATGGGTACACCCCTTCCTTTTGTAATTCACTCGTGGTTTTGGGTCTAAAGGTCAGAGGGATTGTGAGTGTTTTACGTGGAGCATGTCCAACAGCTCTGTGTTTGACATAGCTTTGTATGTTAGGCAGTGAACACCTCTGAGTAGGCGATATGCAAGGGAGTATGGATGGAGCATTTTGAGATGGTCTGTGTATGGCATGTATTTCAGGCCACTAATGCTATTTGTGAGTTATTGCTGCAGGCTTTTCAGTTGTTGTAGTTGTCTTGTGAGGTACATAGCAAAAGTGGCATTGTACTCTATTATAGTTCTAGTGAGTGATGCGTAGAGGGGAACAATGCCCTCTTCTATTCTGCATGAGACACATTTTGTAATGAGGTATGCCACATAGGAGGGTTTCCTGACTACTGTGGGAATGTGATTATGACAGTTGTGTCAACTGTCCGCATGTGACCCAAGGTCTCTTGTCACACTTTCAGTGTGAAGTATACTACCACCTATGTTGTAGTTCTTGGCTACAGAGTTTTTAACAAAGGGGATGACAATGCACCTTTTGGCATTGAGCTAGAGCCCATGGCTTTGACAACAGCCATCTTTCTCAGTGAGACCCTTTTGTAGGATGTCCACATCTTTAGTTTTTTACAATTATGGCTCCTCGTTTCCAGTCCTCTGGAAACTTCAGTAGACACAGACCTTCCATGGTAAAGTTTACTTCAGGGAAGTAGATACAACACAGCCTGGTAAGTTATCTGGTCCCATGGCTGCTGTGATACTGGCTTTGGAGAGTGTTTTTTACCTGTGCAGCCGTGATGACAGCAACTTTGCAGTCTTCCATTATAGGTGAGAGGGGGGTAAAGTTAACACTGATCCTATCTGCCAGGATGTTGGCAATATCAGTTGGGTCTGTATATTTAGTGCCATTAAGCTGTAACTCAGAACAGATCTGAGTGTAGCCATGACATGGACCTGTCTGTTGGGCAGAGATCTCCTGAGTAGACAGTATACAACAGAGTACAGATTAGGTTACATTCAGTCTTGTTGCATGGGGAAACTATTTGAGGCCAGTAATCTTCTTGTTAAGGTACTTCACTGGTCTTTCTGGCTGCTGAACGTGCCTAGTCAGATTCATCGCAAGTGTGTTGTGGTACTCTCTGAAGGGTCTGATGACTGCTGAGTAATGGGAACCTCCTTTGACCTACATGCACAGACCTTGGCAGTTTGTGTGAACACATAGCATGGTTTTCTGATCACTTTGTGAATGTGTTTCTGGAAGTAGAGATGACTATCCACATTTGTCCATAGATCCCTTATTATCACATCCGTATTTAGCCTAAGTGTGTGAGCATGCCCAGTATGACCTTTCACTGTGATGATGAATGAAATCCACTACATTTGTTGGAGTGTGTGAGCACACCCGGTAAAGACATTTATTCTATATGTGTATGGAAAATCAAGCTGTATTTTTACAGCAGGGCTCACCTTTGTGTCGTAGATCAACAGGGATCATGCTGTGCCTGCAGGGCTTCCATGAGACACTTTGTATAGACTTATCAACATTTCTACATACAGTGAGGACAGCTATTCTTTGTACATTTCTACCCGGGGGCACACCTGATTGTTACTGTGGGTGTACATAGGATGAGGGTTTCACCTGACACTTATACACATTTGCTATGCCTGCACTGCTACGTACGGTACACTATTTCAGTCTGTACTGTTGCCTATCGTACTGGCTTGAGGCATACTACTGTGCTACAGAATCCTAGCGTCCAATGTCACGTATATTAGATTGCGACTTCATAGCCTACACAACCCACATCATACCGCCTGGCCTGATATTCTCTGTCTGCATAGGCCTGTGGGAGACGTTACCCATATGCCTCTTTAGGGACATGATACAGCATTTCTTTGTGTTTGCATTACTGTACAATTGTTCTGCTGTGTCAGTGCCACTGAAATGCTATCATGGCTTAGTGGTTCAATACTGTAACTATAGTGCACAGTTTTCTGGGTTCGAGCCCTGTCACTGCTTTTTCTTTTCATGCTGGACAGACCAGACTGCTTAAGGAACAGTAAAGCAAATATGAGCATGTTTACCTGACTTTGCTCAACTTTGCACGACTTTGCCTGACCTTGCCCAACATTGCGCTAGTTAGCACGGGCAATTTTGTTTACATATAATAAATATTGGTAAATGCTGCTTAGTGCTGCTTTATATTGCTTAAAACATGGAAATTATGCCTCCGGTGGTGCTGCAGGGCTGCCAAGGCCAAGACATACTGGGCACGCCTTCTTTTGCCTACTGGGGCAGGCTCAGGTTGTTCCTCCTCTGAGTCATGCTGTGCCTGTGCAGGCCTTGGCAATGGTGGGGGACTGTTTGGCCCTGCCCCATGCTGTTCCTGCTGCAGCAGTTTTTGCAGGATCATATTGTGTAGCATGGCACATACCATGACAGTTTGGGTACATGTAGTTGGTGAGTACTGCAAGGCTCCACCAGATGTGTCCAGGCACCGGAACCGTGACTTCAGCATCCCAAACACACACTTGATTACATTTTGTGTTTGTGCGTGTGCCTCATTATGGAGTTCTTGTTCAGGTGTGTGTGCATTTCTGATGGGAGTCATCAGCCATGGCTCCAGTGCATATCCAGCATCCCCCACTAGGTGACCATTAGGGATGTCCCCATTGGCAAATGTCTGGTACAGCTGCATCAGATGCCAGATATGGGAATCATGGTAGCTTCCAGGGCAGCCAGCACACACATTCAGTATTATGCCCTGAGCATCGCACATGACCTGGCAGTTGATGGAGTGGAAGCCCTTGCGGTTGATGTAGGCCTTACCCCGCTCACCAGCTGGTGCTTTACTGTGTATGTGCGTGCAGTCAATTGCACCCACTACCTCAGGGTATTCCGCTATTTGCTGGAAAAGACACATATTGCTGGCCAATACCTCATGGGAATTGGGGAAATATACATGATCGCCGACATGTGCTGACATGGCATTCAGGAACTGGTGCAGTACCCTGGATGCTGATGCCTGTGAAATCCCCATCATATCACCAGTTGGTCTCTGGAAGGTACCTGTTGCTAGTATTCTTAGGCCAACACATACCTTGGTTTCCACTGGGATGGGTTCCCCTCTGTTGGTTCTGTGTGTAAAGCGTGGCCTGCACAGCTCAACAATTTGCTGCAGGAGCTCTCTGTCCACTCTATAGCGCTCCACTATCTCCAGCTTATGTAGCCCCTGGTAGGTTACCCTGGGTCTGTACACTCTTCTCTGTCTCTTTACTGTGGGTTGCACAGCAGCATTCGCAATGGCACCACCATCAGCATCTTGCACATGTTCCCTTATAATAGCAATGGCAGCCCCTAACATTTTTTTATCTCAGTTAAGCTTTTTAAGTTTTGACTTCTCTTTGTATACTGCAGTGTTGCAGTGTTTCTGAGTAAAACATGGGGGAATGTTGTTTGCAGAGTTTAAGTGCTGGGCTGGGCTGGGCTAGTGTACTGCCTATGTAATTGGCTGATTCTGATTGATTCACCTGGCAGCTCTGCTACTTTTCCTTGGTTAACTTCCTACTACTACTTTTCCTTTCTTTTCCCTTTCTGTTTCCACAGGGGGCAGCGCCATGCAAACAAGTGCAAACACACGCACACAAGTGCACACGCATGCTCACAGTCTTACACAGGCTTAGGTGGGTGCACATCTGCGCACACAGGCATAGACAGCCTTACACAGGCTTACATGAGTGCACACAAACGCACACAGGCTTAGACGGGTTTACAGGCACGCACACACGCCCGCACACAGTGTAAGCATCTTTGCAAGAAACTTTGGTGGCAGCCACGGCGTACACCTTTGGTTTCTGAGTTTCAGTTCAGACAACTGTAGACACGCCTCTTCCAGTCCTGAGTAACTCACAGCAAACACATGCCACTCTGCTCCAATAAGCTTACAGTCTTTGATACATACCCCCTCATGATGTCACCTCTCTTCTACTCTGTTACTCCCCTAATCCTACTCTTACACTCTAGGGACATGGCTCACATAGCAGGGAAAATTGGGATTCACTATCCTTATACTCCTTTGCATAGGATTTCCTACTAAGGCTTGGTTGCATCTCTCAGACTGAGCTTCCCCCCTTAGCAACCACTACTCAGTAGCTATGTTGTCTTCAGCCTGCCATTCACTTGCATGGCAGATGGATATTTCTAATAAAATGCCTATTTTTGGCTTTTATTTCTTTTTTCTGGTTTTTAGAGCGCCACATGTTTGAGCGGCGCTGCACTACGCTTAAACATCGGAGATCGGGGAAAAATTATTTTTTATTATTTTGCAACACATATAAATGCAAATGGCCTTATATTTGGCCATTGGCATGCTTCCTCAACTGGATGCATCCTTTATTTGGAGCTGTCATTGCTCCGTTTTGCTATTTGCAGAACGGTACTCAGTTACCAACGGAGTACATTTCTGCAAATAACATTATTCTTACTCGGGCAGGTTAGTGTTTCCTGGATCGCAAATTTTCCTCATTTGCATAGCTTTCAGCAGCAAATGAGGTAATTTGCATAACCTAACACAGTCGTTTTAGGAGCTCTCATGCACGTCCCTGCCGGCTGTTCCTGGATCGCTCAGCAGACATATTGGCTGTCTGGAGTCTTACTCTACTCTTAGACTCTGTGCAAGCTTTTGTGAATCCAGCCCAAAGTTTACAACAGCAATCTTCTCAGGGTATTCCTGAGCTACGGCGCTCACAACATTTGCAAAACCAAGTTCAGCAGGAGCACTATTCTTTTCAGAGGGCGAGGAACAACAGTTACCAAGAGATGTATTCATCGGAGAACTATCAGAAGCAGGGAACTAGATCCAAAAGAGGGAACAACGGATTCAACAGGTGCAACAAGTGGTGAAAAGCAGGACTATAGGTAAGGTCTCCCCTTGTATTACATGTACAAATGATTAAGAAATGAATATATATACAAATTTTACAAGGGGGGACCAAGTGTGCAATGTAGTGAATACTACAAGTTACAGAACTATTGATGTAACATATACTGAGAATGAGTCACGTATAGCGGACTGTTTGGACTGTACTAATAATTTAGTTTGGACCAACGCAGAGCTGAACAACAGTTTTTTAAATGACAGTTTTTGGACAATGCACTGTGTACCCTCAGATACAGAGGACAGTGTTGTCAGCCTATTAAAAGGGAAAGTGAGTATGGACAATGCTAATTTGAATGCAGAGGACTTTTGTTTTAGTCCTATATTTGGTGACAATTTTACAACAGTTTTGACACAGAATGTGGGGGGATATCCCCGGTGTTTCCTTTGAACAAAGAAGGGGATTTTAAACTGTTCGATTATTCCAGCAAAAATATTGATTTATTACACATGGAATTATTATCTAAGGAGTTCACTTTTGTGCCAAGTAGAGGTGCTAATATAGCAGATTTGTTGATAGAATTCAAGCTGTTTTTATGAAAACTGAATTTAGGAATGTATTTTTGCAATCAGATGAGTAAGAAAAGAAATGGGGGGATTACCTGTAAAAGGTCCAGTACATTCAACCCACCACTGAATAATAAGTTATAGGCTTTTGAAAAAACCTGTGAGTTGGATTTTAGAAATATTTTGAAAAACAAAAACAAGGGGGAATTTGCTTATGATAATTTAAGTAAAAAAGAGAACACACTATTGAATGAGATCATACACGATAGGGAAATACGTGTTATGAAGCCTGACAAGGGCAATGGAATGGTAATTATGGATCAAGTGGACTATGTGCGTGTTATGAATAACATATTAATGGATGGTACATATGAAGAAATGTCCCAAAATGAGATAAACATTGCTCGGCATAAAATAGATTTACTATTAGAGGATATGATTATGCAAGCGAACATCACATTAGATGACTATATATTTTTGAAAAATGAACATCCAGTAGTAGGGAGTATATCTGGCATACCTAAGATCCACAGAACTTTAATTAATCCTCCATGTAGGCCTATCGTAGATTCTAAGAAATCAAAAACTTTTTTTATCGCGTGATTTTTGGATGAGCAGTTTAAAAGGGCATTTCAAGCTTTTGACTATATTTGTAAAGATCTTTTGGCACTTTTTGGCAAGTCTAAATAAAATAGAAATGTTGGGACAAATTTATTTTGTGACAATGGATGTAAATAATTTATTTAGTGTTATCCCTCACCAATTAGGTCTTGAGTGGCTTGAAGCACAATTGTTAGCTTCAAAGAAATTTGAAGGGCTAGATTTAACACCTTAATCACTTTAATGGAAGTGGTGTTACTTAACAATTTTATTTTCTTTGAAGGGCAATGTTATAGACAAAAAGTAGGGGTTTCCATGGGGGCAGCTTGTGCCCCAACCTTTGCTAATTTAGTCATGTCCTTTTGGGAATACAACACACTGTTCACCAGCAAATGCAATGCATTTATATCCAATTACACACGTTTTTTTGGATGATATCTTTTTTGCCTGGAGAGGCTCTGTGAATGAATTAGAAGAATTTTTTGATTATATTAATAGCACAGTATAATTTTTAAATTCACACATGAGTACAGTGACAAAAAGATATCCTACTTGGATGTGGAAATTTCATTAGACTCAGAACAGAGACTGCTAAATTCTAGGATCTTCAGGAAACCTACATTTTCAAACTCATATTTGGACTATTCTAGCTGCCACCCAGCTCACCAAAAAAGAGCAGTGGTAAAAGGACAATTGGTTAGGGCAGCTAGAATGGTGACAGGCAAGGTAGATTTTAATCAAGAAATTGAATTAATTCTTAAAATGTTTAGAGCGAGAGGTTATCCAGAGTTTTTGCTGAGTGAGTTACACAAAGAAATTTTGGAGAAAAGAAACAGAAATGTTTATTCTCCTATTTTAAACATGGCTATGGGGCATTCATGTGGCTTCAGGTTGTGTCACTACAAATAAAAATAAAAAGGTAGATGGGCATTTTTCATTTGTTAGTACCTACACTAAGGACAGTGGTGATATTTGTGATAGCATAAAGAAAAACTGGTCTCTATTAATTATTGATCAGGAATTATTAGAGCTTTTTGGCAGTACCCCAAATTTCACTTTTAAAAGGGATTTAACTTTTAAGAAACTTATGGAAAGGGGAGGATTTGTAACAAAAGGTGGACACATAAACAACAAAAGAATAGACAATTTTAAATGTGGAAGGTGTAACCAATACACACATATTATGGAAACTGGAAATGTTTTTACATTGGATGGTATTAAATTACATATAAATTCACATTTTTATTGTTCATCTAGGGACATCGTTTATTTGGCAAAGTGTTTGATCTGTCCTGCATTTTATTTAGGGAAAACCGTTAGAGCATTCAAATCTAGGATTTATGAACACATTGTTGACATCTCTAAAAAAATCAAAACTAATGCATTAAGTAGGCATGTAGAAAAATGGGGGGACCACAAATTTAAGTGTTTAGTAATTTAATAGATTCATTACGATGCACTAGGGAGAATGGTCCCTGAAAAACTAGAGGAATATGAGCTATGTTGGCAATTAAGATTAAATACTACACAATTCCCAGGGCTAAATGAGTGTACTAGTATTTCTAGTATTTTAAAAATGAAAAGGTATGGTTGTTTTACATAGAAGTCTGTGATATTTTAAGTGTGTGTAGTTTTAAAATGTTTTTAAAATATTAATTGAATTGATCACGTGACTTGTTTGAATTCAGTATTTAAGGGGAGTGTTTTATATTTAAATTGTTCTGATGAAGTCTGGTCTTACACAGATGAAAGTGCTAAACAAATAAATCTTTTTCTGGAAGCACAGTTTGCCTTCTTTCCTGGTGGTTTACAATAATATGCTATTTTAAGGTACTCACTTGGAAGGTCATCAGCTAAAGCTGAGCATGGTTTGAGTTTGAGTTGTTTTATATAGAATGAGTTCACTGGTGTGAAGGTGAAAGTGGACATAGTGATATTTGGCTATTGTGCAGGGTTGGGATTGGATATAGGAATCCTTGGTCAAGAACACTATACTATCTATGAACTGTCCTGATGTAGTCATGTAGTTTTGGTCTGTTTCTCCAAAAATTTGAGGTTTTGTGGCAAATCAGAGGAGAGGACTGAAGTCAATAAATAATGATATATATATATATATATATATATATATATATATATATATATATATATATGAATTTTAGACTTCATATCTTTCAGAATAGGCATGCCAATATAAATCCTGTCATTCTAGTTAAAAGGAGCAATACTTAAAAAAATATATCCTTATTTTTTGGGCCATTGTATCCACATCATTTTAAACTTTCTCCAGATGTCTTGAACTAAGAGGTTGAGGTGTATGCCTACCTCATAACTGTCCATTGTTTTGTAGAATGTCCAGATTTTTGCCTCATATTTTTGAATTACTCCTCATAAAATTTGTGTTTTTTCTAGCAAATCACTGAGGAGTGAAAAAAACTAAATAATGTTGTGCATTTGAGTTTCAGATTTCATTTCCTTCAGAAAATGCATGCTACAACAAATGCTGTTACTCTAGCACTTTCTAAGTCTATAAGAGCAATATTTATAATCAGTCCCTATTTTGGGGTCTTCCTCCCACCCATTAATTTATGCTTTGTCCACATTTCATGTGCTAAGCGGTTGAGAGGTATGGAGGTGTGGTATTGAAGCATGGTATGTAATGCCATAATTGCAGAATATTTGGTGCATTTTAAGTGGATGACAGGGGTTCTGCATTCTTGAGTATGTCCTCCATTGTATAAGATGCCTAGTAACTATAAACCTGTATTCAGTGTCTTAGTCATTCTCTGTTACATAACTACCAGCATACCTCTAATCTGTACAGATTTTGCAGAATGTCTAGATTATTGCTTCATATTTTTCGTATGTTGTTCGTAACATTTTGGGTTTCTGGCAAATTAGTGGCACATCATTAAAGACCGAAGTTAGAAAATAATAGCAGAAATATGAGTTTTAGATTTCATACCCTTCAGAAAATGCATGCTAAAGCAAAGCTTATTATTTGATTAACTTTCTAAGTCTCTAATAGCAATATTTAAAAAAATTGTCCCAATTTTTAGGCATTTGTCCCACTTTTATTTATGGCTTTCTCCAGATTTCTTCCTCTAAGATATTGCAAGGTATGACTACCAGCTTACCAATTTTTGAATGTAACATAGGCAATTAATCATTCAAGGGCAGCAGGCTCTGAATTCATAGATGAAACACTGAAATGTAAAGTTGTTTGCTAGTAGCGGCCTCTTCATTAGTTACAAATCTCTTTAATGTGGAATTATTTGAATGAATTTTACTTCTGCAGAGATTGTCCTTATTGAGTAATACTGGTAGATTGTAATGGCAGAACTTCGAGTGGCTTTTTTGGCTAAAATGTTCTGAAATGGGCAGTTTTGACATTTGTTTTATTGCTTACTGGAAAAATGTTCAAAACTACAAATTTAAAACACACTTTAACAAGTGTTGCAGTATTATACAGCACATTTAATTTAATACAACCAAGAAGGTGAATCAAAGAACACATACATGTATGCCTCAAAAATGTGTGCAAGGAGCCTGTGGTTTGAAAATTGTATTTATTATTTATTTGACATTTGTTGACCGGAGTAGTCCAACTGAACTATTGCTCTTTTTCAGCAGAGGTCCGAGGAGAAAAGCTCCACAAGTATACAGAGAAAAATGAAAATGTTATAGTAACTAGAGTAGGGCAAGATGAGGCTAGTGAGACAAATGAGTCTGTGTTTGCCAGGGTCTGTGGTTGGGCTATCCTTGTGAAACAGTATTACAATGACTGTTTTCCAGGGCTGTAGACTGCAACCAAAGAAGAGGTATAGATTAATGAGTGTATTGCCACTGTTATTTGTGTACTTATGTGGAGAGTGGAATACTTGACTTGACTTGTCTTGTTCAAGAAGACATTACTGCAGTCAGTTTTGGCAGCTTCACTTAGCTGCCTCTTGCAAAGCCTGTGGCTCTGTATAAATTTTAATTACCTCTGCTCTTTGAGGCAACCATGTTAAGATCATAATAAACCTGCTCTGGAAAGGATAGCTGCTTACATTGTATAGACTATGCAGAAAAATGCCTTTGACCTCACTGATAAATGTTATGACTGGCATTGGTTGTGTATCCTGTGTACAAAAATACAATTTGTTCATACACAAGGACTCCATGTCCTACATAAACCTGCCCATTACAGTATCTCTTAGATAATGCGCAGCTCATCATGAACAGGTATATAACTTATTCATACATTCTAGTAAAAAACAAACAAAAAAGGCAGACACTGGATTTTCAAGAATAAAAAGGTTAGCGCTTTCATCAAGTTTTATTCCACTCAACTTCTTTAGACAGGTCTGAAGAAGTTGAGTGGAATAAAACCTGATGAAAGCGCTAACCTTTTTATACTTGAAAATCCAGTATCTCCCTTTTTTGTTTGTTTTTTGGATTTATTCATACATTCTGTTAAACCACTTTTTTAGATATTTCATGTACTCTTACATTCCACTACAGCTTTTTTTTTTCACAGCGTCCTGTGGAAAGTTATTCGCACATTTGTAATTCATGTATAAAAAAATTTTCACCTGACCTTTGAGACATCCTGCCTTTATATTATACTTGTACATTACTGCTACCTTTAATGCCTGATGCTATCTTTTTAAGCTGCATGCTGTCTTTCAGGAGCATCATCATAGTATCATAGTAGAATACATGGCTTCCAGATGCTGCAACAGATCTTAGCAAAGTTCTAGGTTTGTATTTTGACACATCTGTGCCAGATCCTGGCTCAAGTAACTAGTAAAGAGGGTAGTGTGGGAACAAGAGTCAGGTGACCAGATGTGTGTGATGTCATTATGTAACCCAGCAATGAAATGATATTTAGATACTAGTGAGAGATTGTACTCAGCAGTCTGTTTGTGAAATCTGACAGGAAATAGCACTCACCCACATCATCTTGCCTTGTCTGTAGTAAGTAATGTAAATAGGGAACACTAATTCTTTAATCAGTTAGGAGAAATATAGCGAGAATAACTAAATGTATTTTTTTCTGTATCTGTGTGACTCTATCCATCTGTGTTATTTTATATTTCCTGTGATTGAAACGCTGGTGTTTATTCTGAAGAGGTATTCAGTATTGTCCTGTTTTCTTTTTATTAATTATTATTAAATCAATTTAAATTTCTCACTGTAGCTGGTATTTTAGAGAATATTTTATGCTTGGCGAGTACTAATATTTATTTGCTGACACTGTGGCTGCTCCTGAAAGTTTGGCTGCATTAGTGAAACACTACCATTTGTATTAATATTAATTTTACTCAGTATAATTGGGTACCCTTGTAACAACCTTAACATAGCTGGCTGGTGGCAGTGTAACCACCTTATAGTCTGGGCACAGGTGGCAGAGTGTGTAATCGGTGCCAGCCTTTTCCTTCTGTGTGTGTGTGTGTGTGTGTGTGTGTGTGTGTGTGTGTGTGTGTGTGTGTGTGTGTGTGAGTGACAAATCAGATCACATATTGTATGTGTCAGCTACTTGGAACAGGGACATGGAGATCCTTAGTGGTTAGTGTGGATTCTTATTTGGGCCTGAAGAGAGAGAGTCCAGCCCCAGGACTGGAGTGTGCTTTTAAGGGTAATTGTGCTTGTTACAGAGAGCCGCATCTGAAAATACTGTGTGTATTTCTCTCACAATGAACATTGCCCCACCAGTGTCTGTGGTGAGGATTGAGACTCCTTGATCACTGGCCCAGAGAAGGGATGTCACAGGGCATTTTTAACCCTAGCCATGCCTCCCAATAATATTAGATAAGCCACTGGTCCAATAAAGGTTTGCATAGTGTCTGGTCACAGTCATGTGGTCATCTTCATTAGAAGGAAGTGCCATCAGCACCGGATATACAGTAATGGAATTGCATGACCATGACTGCCTTGTGATTTGGGATGGCCATTGAGACCATGTCAGTTATGGTAGGCCTGTCACTGCACTATAGGCATATCACTTGGTCACAGGGAAGATGTGCCACCGTGTAATCTTGTAGTATTTTTGAAGAATTTTTCCTCCTTATTCTAGGTGCTTTTTACCTTGGTGTCTGCAGGCAATCAAACTGTTCCCATAATTCATCCTGAGCAAGTTTGTCAACCAAAACTAGCAAGTCCCTGTGCGAGGACAAGAGCATTCCATGATGGGCCATCATCCAGGCAACCATGGACATAGCGTTTATATATGCAAGCATCATAGGAATGATGATATTTCTATTTTAGGGCCTTACCACACCCTTGGTGATTGGCAATAGAAAGGTTTGTCACAGTGGGGCATTCTATATCCTTCATGTGAAAGATCATGCTACCACCCATACAGTAATGAATGCTAGTCCATGCTAGCCCATGTCCCTAAACATGGCTATTTCAGTGCTTTGCAAGTCCCCATTTACTGGGTAGTGATTGCCCAACATGAACTTTCTCTCCCATCAACTATTAAAGAACCACAATTCACTTCTCATGACTATCCATTCCAATTGCCTCTTCCAGCACCCAACGCAAAGCTCAAACTCTGGTTGTCTGGATCATAGTCAGGGCTTCATCCCTCAGTGCCACACAGCCAGCCATGTGATCTGAGTTTGAATTGCTCTGGTTTAAATACAAGTGACAGTAGAGGAAGAACTAAGCCATTTCTAGATCTCTGACCTAAAACTTTGAATTGTGCTGTTTTGTTATTGGCCAATGAATTAATTGAATTTCTTGTATTTATCTGCTATCATACATTGCCTGTGTTTGCAAGGCACTGCTTCTTGCACAGCCATTTTAACTGTACACTGTACAGATGCAGAACCCAATCTTTCTCAATACAACCTACTCCAAAAATTATGAGCACTTTTAATATTCAGTAGTCATGTAAAGTGATTCATTCCTGTTTTTGTACAGACTTGTATTACCCATCTTAGAGAGACAGAACTCCAGTTAAGCAACTCCTAATAATCTCTTAGGCACTACTCACCCTCCAGCCCACAGTAGCAAGCAATTGTAACCATGAAGCTGCACTTTCCGACTGCTATTGCAGCCAACATGGTTAAAATAGGCATCCAGAGACAATGTTGCAATTGTCTCATGTTCACTGACAACCACCTACTACTACTTAAAGGGAAACTCTCCTTCCAAAAAAAGGTTTCTTTTCTCGGAGTGAAGCCTCAGCATCCAAGTTTTAATCCCTCAATCTTTGCGACATTTCAATAATTTCACCCAGTGGATCAATCTCATAATCCCAGAGGTGCTCGTTTGTGTAGGGGTGGATGCAAAGATCTTATGCATGCCCACTTTGGAAACATCGTTATTGCGGGGATAAATTAATTCTCTGTTGAAACATCTCAGCATTTAAATTATGTTCCTGCCATAGCTCCTGTACTTCTTAACATGCAGGAAGGTGCACAAGAAATCTGGACAAATGCTAAAATTATTGGGTGGGGGAAGTTGGCAAAAATAATAAAGTTTTTCACGTAAACTAAACTTAGAAAGTTAATCGATTACCTGGAATTAAGTGCACATTTCCTAAAGGAGATAAAGTTTGAAACTAAAACGTATGTCCTTATTTTTAGTAAAATCAGAAAACCACCAGTTTTATGAAAAACAGGCCGAAGGTAAGAGGTAGAAATCTGAACATTCAGTGAAAATCTGGATCGCTGAGAAGAACTTGTACAACAAACTCCGTGATCTGTAGATATTCAGGGATGGCTTTCTCCTTTATAGGTTTGTTTAATTCGGTTAGGGAGCAAGATAATTTCTTTTGGGGCAGTCATACGCCTCTGTTTTTTTCAGGACTACCCACGTGTGTGTGTGTGTGTGTGTGTGTGTGTGTGTGTGTGTGTGTGTGTGTGTGTGTGTGTGTGTGTGTGTTTGTGTGTATCTATATATTATATATATATATATATATATATATATATATATATATATATATATATGGCAAAGCAGCATGGTCTGCTAACCATATCCTTCCATATTGACCAATATTGCATCACCTTGGAATGACACCAGAAACTAAGCCAATTAAAGTCAGTCATGTAAAATGCTGCTTAATGCTACATTCATACCAGCCTGAGACACACATTCTGAGAGCTCTATGATGTCCGTATCCATATTATCTAGGGAGGTACATCTCAGGTCATTTACACTCACATGAAGTATGACCGAGTCATACTGGTACTTGTGGTCCAGCGACCTGAGTGCATTCATAATGTGGTCGATCCTGGCCCCTGATAAGCAACTGACTGACTTTTTCTTTACTCAGCCTGGTGAGAGGGACATCAGTGTAACTCACTATGGGGACTCCACTGACTAGAATTTTAGATTCTGTGATGGCTTACCATATGGGGTTAGAGGGACATCAGTGTATCTCACTATGGAGCCTCCATTGACTAGAATGTTAGATTCTGTGATGGTTTGCCATGTGGCATTAGAAGTAGAGGCTACATGAGATGTAGCTGTATGGGTTGATGTGAGTGGTATTTTGAAAGCATGCATTTAGGGTTGCTGAGGGACTTAGTTATGTGTACTTCACCAGGGAGGTCTTTGAGGTTTAGGTAGGTTACAGTTAAATGCCTCATTATATATGGGTCTATGTTTCTTCTTTGAATTGTACGTGATAGGCACAGTATTTATACCACTGTCAACCTTATTGACATTAGGTGTGCTTTTAAGTGACAGCTTTGCCTCGAGTGACATTATGTAAATACATCTCTCACATACCAGATCAGTTTGTTTAATAATTAACTGGTTGTCATTAAATATGAGGCAGTTTCTATGTTGCCTCAGGATGCCCATATCCATCAAGTTGGTAACAGAGGTAGTGGGAAAGTTCATAGTTCTAAGTGCTGAGGCCTGTGGAACACTACTAATAACAGGCCTATTTGTGGAGATGGATTCCCCCACCCTAACTCCATGTGTACTATCCATGAGCCATTTAACTATCCATCGGGTTACATAGGGAGTTATGTCTAAATTTTTGAGTTTGTGTATACTACCTAAGTGAGATGCTGTGTTGAACGCCTTTACCAGGTCAAGATAGGCAGTATGCACTTTTTTGCCCATCATCCATGGCTCAAGTGGCCTTCTCAAAGTATTCCACTGGGTTTAGTAGGTGTAATGTACCCTTGACAAAACCAAACTGGGATGGGTCCAATGTTTGAAGATTTCCTATGTATTTACTAGATCCATGATAGCTTTTTCCATGGTCTTGTGCATAAGACTAGTCTAGCTTATGGGTATGTAGTTCCCTGGGTCTCTTGATGGTCCACCTTTATGTAGAGGGACGATTGTTGCAGTCCTGCATCCCTAGGGATGAAGCCTGTCTAGAGGCTGTAGCTGAATAGATATTTTAGTGGGCCTGAGGATTCATTTTTCAAATTGTAGATGAGGCATCCCTGGATGTTATCTGGGCTCATTGCTGTAGTGTGTTTAGCTGTGGAGAGGACAGTGAGGACCCATGCTTTAGTAACAGTGGGGGGCTATGTGGTAGAGGGTATTTCCTGTGGAGTAACTAGTCATCTTTGAGTCATATGGATCTTCTACTTGTACCTTTTTGCTGCTGCGTAACACTTCTGAGTAATGTTACTATCATTTACTCTTTTATCTTGGACTTTGGTAATGACCTTAACCATTTAAATGTTTCTGTCAATTCTTTACTCTAAGCACTATAAGGTTGAGTGTATGCCTTTAATTATAACTGACATGTCATGAGATCACAAGAAATTACTGGCTTTTATTGTATTTATATTCCTATACACTAGACAGACTTTTTGTGTCTAATTAGAACTAGCCAGTATAACTTTTTACATACATAAATAAGTAAACAGACACACATATTCCATGTGAAATTTTAGTTTAATTTATTTTACAAAATAAATTAAACAAGCAGGCAGACACACAGGTTCCATGTGAAGTGATAGTTTTATGTATTTGACTGTTTCAAAACTATCATATCTAGTCATTGACATATATTTTTTATATAATGTAACAGGTTTAAAGTGAAACAATGTAAATTGCAAGTAGAAGCAAGTGTGATATTTTGTTGCAAAGAGACAATTTGCTGATGAATCACATCACTGAAGACATCTATAATACACACTCAGTTTAAGGAACACCACTGCACATAAAACTAACAAAATAAAAATGGAGAGATCCTTCTATACTTAACATAGCCACTCTACTAAACAGCTTATTTAGATTTATACATTTTACATATGTACATACATACAAATATTTCAGACATGAGCAATAATGCCATTCTTGCCTGCAAAGCGGTAGTTATAGTTTGACTTCATTTCCATTTCTTATATTTTTTGACTATCATCTTGCTTGAATTCTACTTCTGCATTTTGTCAACTGTTTGACATTCCTTCTGAAAGTGGTATAATTCTTTATTCTGTTTACAATTTTCTCTTTGTGTCTTGCACCATGGAGCTCAGGTTGTGACTTGAAAGGGTCTGTCAGCTTTCCACTTACATGGTTATCAAGCTGAAATTAGTAAGTACACAGACAAATAAACAGCTGAATAAAGAAATAAGGGGGTAACTAAATTATTTCAAACTGAGGTTAAGTTTAATTCATGGTACCTTGGAGAGTTCAGCGCACATCTATTTGTTGTTGCATTACATGTTGAAATAAACCATTCAGTGTTTGTTTACAGGTACCTTGTTATGTGTGTATAT
This sequence comes from Protopterus annectens, assembly GCF_019279795.1. NCBI lineage: Eukaryota > Metazoa > Chordata > Ceratodontiformes > Protopteridae > Protopterus > Protopterus annectens. Next base: position 56,754,390 of record NC_056736.1, read on the forward strand.
AGTTGGTACTCTTACAAGTCATAAAACACAGTAGGGGTATACAGAAAGGAAAAATAGCATAGTGTATAAAGCTAAACTGTGCAGTAAGTGTTGCCATGCAGGGCATGTGCATTTCAGAGATATCTGTAGCACAATCATGGTTGTATGAAAATTGGTGTGGTAGTTAGTATATATTACTGACCATATAATGACATTCAAATGAGGTGGCTTATATAAATACATTCATCAATAAATTGATATTTTTTTTTTTTTTTGGGTGGCCACAGTGGTGCAGCGGTTAGTGCTGCCACCTCACAGCACGAGGTTCTCTGGTTCAATTCTTGACTGAGGTGCCTTCTGTGTGGAGTCTGTCATGTGGGTTTCCTCCAGTTTCCTCCTAAAGACATGCTGTAGGTGGACTGGAAACTCTAAATTGGCCCTAGGTGTGAGTGTGTGCATGTGTGTGCCTTCTGTGGAAGGTTGGGCACCAGGTTAGCAACTCAACACAGTAAATCTCCGCTGCCAATCAAGGGCAGATAGGTGATCCACTGTGATGACCCCTAACTGGGAAAAGCCAAAAGAAGAAGAATAAACTGAAGTTTTTGTGTGTATTTATATTCTATATGCAGCATGCACATTTGTAGGATACTTGGTAATTATATATTAGGCTAATACATTCATAGGTATATACTAGGCATGCAGCTCAAAAGACCATTAATAAGCATAGCCAGCTAAGCCCAAGCACTGTTGAGTGAGTTAAGCTCTGTGGTCAAGACGCACCATGCTGTATACCCCAAAGAGGATTTATGATTTCCAGACCATTCATTCAGAATATTGCTGAATACAGCTGACATGCATTGAAAATTTATTTAATAAGTATAGGATTCCTTGGGATAGATATCTGTTGTGCCAGTCATGTTCTATTTCTGTGTCTATACAAGATTACAGTCTTTGTCATGGGTGTTTATGGTGGTGTGCACTTTGCATAGCTGTAAGAGGTCAAGCAGAGTGGAAATGGCCATGTACCCTAATGATGGCCAGCACCCTATCTGATGAAGAATGGCATACAAATCAAGAATTGCACATATCAAAATTTCCATTTTAACCCTTCATATAAGTGGGACCATGAATAGTAGGCAACAGTAAGGATTTTGGAAGGGTGGACAGCTCGGCAAACTCTGTGGCCTCAGTGTAGATATCATAATTTGGGCTTTGATACAAATTTTACATGTTATACATTAGGTATCACAATACATCACAGGTAATGTCAGCATGTTCCAGGATGTAATATATAAGACAGGTGTTTCCATTTACATGGAAGAGCACCAGAAAGGTACCAGGCAATCTAACATGCAGGAAGCGCCAGTCAACACAAGTACTGTTGGAAGGTGAAATCTGTGTCTTACAGGTAACACCCAGGTTCTGCAAAAAAGAGACAACAATGTTAGATGTGGTAGAAGAGGTTATTGTTCAGCTATCTTTCACAAGCATTGTACTTCCATCTTCCTAATTTCTTAATGTTCTCCCATGATTTCCTTGCTCACTGCACCATGAAAAGCTGCCACTATGCTAAATGAGTGTGGAATCTAACTGAAAGTCAGGTATATGTTGGGGTCCAAACTTTATCACTCCACTGTTTTCAATACAGCCCTCACCGGAAGCTGAGTAAGCAGGATACCCTTCTCATGGCAGAAGACTGCTCCTTCTTAAGTACCAGTCTATGATGAAACTTTGTGAGAGGGCTTCTGTGTTGTAGGCACAGTGTTTGGTAATGTTATAGATATTGTACTACATTCCAGTCTGTGGCCCCTGAGGCTGGAACCAGCCACTGGTTCTTCACCTCCTGATCAGTCATAGGTTGATCCTATTTATCCTTAGAATACTTTTATTTTAACCAGTTAAATGTTCCACATATTTATTTAATTAAAACAGCTTTTCAAATTACTGTCATATATACATACATAAATAAGTAAACAGACACACACATATTACATGCGAAATTGTGATTTCATTTCTTTAAAACAATAAACAAGCAAGCAGACACACAGATCTCATGTGAAGTCATGGTTTTATTTATTTGACTATTTTGCAATTAATGATTTATCTAGGCATACATTGTTATTTTTGATATAATGTAACAGTTGTACAGAGAACTAGTGTAAATTGCAATGGAGAGCAAATGTGATATTTTGTTGCAAACAGACAATTTGCTGATCAATCATGACAATTCAAGATGTCTATAATATACACTCAGTTTAAAGAATACAATTATACCTAAAATAAAACATAAATAAAAAGGCATACTTGGATATGTAACATAGCCACTTAATTAAACAGCTTATATATATTTATTTATATTTACACATTTTACATACATGTGCATACATACAAATATTTTATGCATGGGCAATAATGCCCTTGCAAATACACCAAAACAGTCATTTCCATATAAGTGAAAAAGACATTCTTAAATTCTGAAGTAGTGCTTGCTTTAATATAATTAGAAATTGTATCCATGTGTCGACTACTCTTACAGGAATGAGAGATGTAGTAACTGGTTCTCTGTATCATCACCTACACAGACTGTCTGATTCTTTACTACTCCTTGATAACTCTAAACATTCCTAGAGGTAGCTGTCTCTAATTACTCTCTACTTAAGGTCTTCACTTAAATAGCAATATGAGACAGAGTAAAAAGTTCAATATTTTAATCTTTTGCAGTAACTTAAACTTTCAGATCCATGAATGCCCTTGGCATATTTTATATTTGCTCTTTCCAATATACTTAAGCTAATGTCTATAATAAGATTTCTAAATTAGTATTCCATAGTCTAATTTGGGTATAGTGTAATTTATCATCCATCATTTCATCATTTCTGATTTCTTAGACTTAATATAAACCTTTTTTTTTACAGCCTATAGATTTAAAAATGATCAGACTGCGGTGGTGGTGCTGCGGTAGCGTTGTCGCCTCACAGTTAGACGTTGCCGAAAGACAGAAACTATAGATTTAAAAATGATCATTAACCAATTTGCTGATATGATCAGGAAAAAAAATCAAGACTGGATCTACCCATATACCCAGGTTCTTAAATGAATCCACATTTTAAATCACAGTGCGCGCTGTATTAAATACTCATCCTTCAGTCTATCTTTCTCAAATCTCATAGGCTTTGCTGTTGATAAATTTATGAGCATATTATTCTTCTGTGCCCAAATGGTTTGAAGTACTCAAATTATTTTGTCCTATCTGTGACAGATGTAAGCTGTTTACCTATTTAGTTACCTGCATGCAGACAATAGAAAACTAGAAATGAAAAAGATAGATCAGAAAGATGTAAGGTAAAGAGGCATGGTCACGGGTAAAAGCTCTATGGGACACCCTGACTGAAACCTAGAGATTCACCTGTCCAGTTAATGTGTCTTTGCCATGTCCTATTTGTAAGCAATGCAGCTATCCATCTTATCAAAATTACACCAATAAATAGTTGTTCTAATGTAATGATCACTGTTTTGTGTATGATCTTATCAAAGGCTGACATTATGTCTACATAAATTATACCACAGCACAATTTGCCATTTATAACTGTTGTTTTATTATTACAGAGCATCATGTTGCAGTTAGTTATATATCTATTTTCAGCACATGCATGCTTATATAGAGGTACAACTCCTAGTATTTTCAATAATGATAATATATTATGCAAAATAACCATCTCCATTACTTTTCCATAAAACAAAGTAAAGTTATGGGTATCTGTGACTCTGGGTTTGTCCTGTTCCCCTGTCCCTTATATATAGGCGGAACAAGTACATGTCTCCAGTCTTAAGTTATGGGTCACAGTGACTCTGGGTTTGTCATGTTCCCCTATCCCCTAAATATTGGTTGCACAAGTGTATGTCCCCAATTTTAAGTTATGGGTCTATGTGACTCTGGGGCTGTCCTGTTCCCCTTTCCCTTAAACATGGGTGGAACAAGTGCACGTCTCCAGTCCTGAGGAATCTCTTCATACTTTAATGACCTGGTGAATAACAAATGCAATGATTCTGTAAGTTCATGCTGAAGTGTTCTAAGGTCATTGTTACTAATTCTATTTCATCCCTGTCCTTTGTGTCCAATGTGTGCATATTTATGTATAATGTAATGTAATTTAATTTCTGTATCTGAAGTTAACAAGATGGTATTAGCACAACCTTTCACAACCTTTATGTAACCAAAACTGATAAGATTTTATAAAAGTATTTATAATCTATTGTGTTAGTTTATAGGTTTTCAGTACTACCACATCTTTGTGTGTGTGTGTGTGTGTGTGTGTGTGTGTGTGTGTGTATATATATATGTATATATATGGTTCTATCTGACTACGTCGACAAGTCAGAACGCCGACAGCGAGAACACCGACGCCAGAAGATCAAAGAGAAGACCGGATCAAAACCCGACGCTGAGAACATCGACATGGGAAAAGGCTGTGGATGTGCGGTAGTGACGGACGGTAGGGTCTGAGTAAGGTAAGTGTGACTGTGATAGTTTGTGGGTTGGGGGGTTAAGTGAGTTAGGGTTAGAGGGCGCTGGCTAGGTAAGTGTGCGACTGTGATAGTTTGTGGGTTAGGGGGTTAAGTGAGTTAGGGTTAGGCGGGCTAGGTAAGTGTGCGACTGTGATAGTTTGTGGGTTAGGGGCGGGTTAAGTGAGTTAGGGTTAGAGCGGGCTAGGTAAGTGTACGACTGTGATAGTTTGTGGGTTAGGGCGGGTTAAGTGAGTTAGGGTTAGAAGGGTTAGGTGAGTGTGCGATAGTGGGGGACCTTAGGGGTTAGGGTTTGGGTTAAGGTTGTAGGTAGTTGTGTATGTGAGGTTTAGTGTTGGTTTGTAAGGATTTTGGTGTGCTTGTGTTGTGTGTGTGCTTTTTGGACCGGGGATTTGTTTTGTTTGTTGCTTGTCGGGATTATGGTGTGTCGGGCATGTGAGGTTTCGTGTTTGTGAAATGTCGGTTATGTGGTGTCGGTGATTTCGTTTTCGGCGTTTTGACTTGTCGAGGTTGTAAGATAGATCCATATATGGATATATATATATATATATATATATATATATATATATATATATATTTTTTTTTTTATATATATATATATATAGATAGATAGAGAGGTTTGCTATCAAAATGTGGAAAATCAAAATAATTTTCCCCCTTTTGATCGAATCAGTTTTCTGAAATTAGTATTAACGAATTCCCAAATTTTGGAAATGGTAACACGGAACTGACATTTGAACACTGGAAGTTTCAATGTCGAAAGTCTGTGTTACTGGTACTGTTTTACAGGGGGCCAAGCCCTCCTGCACCCCCCACACCCCCTACATATTTTATATTCCAACTTCGAGATCACACTACAGTGACAAAAGGGTACATTTCCTGATCCCCACTGTAGTGCGAACTGTTATCAGAACTTCGATTCCACATTAGCAAATGCACTACCATTTGCTACTGTGGACTTGAACATTTTTTGGATCGGCATTATGAAAACTTGAAGATATCCTTTCGACCCTCCCAGTTTTGCGTAAGTGCCAGTCAAAATTTTGATAGTAAACCATATATATAAAATAGTTTTCTATTATGCGCAAAATATTCATACAAGTTTTTTTCAAAATTTTCCTGATCTTGTCTCACACTTTGTTTAATCTGTCTGCCAGTTTTATTACTTTGGTTTTCAAAGTTATAGTTCTAGTTTGCCCTAACTTCCATTTCGTATATAATCATCTGTCATCATGCTTGAGTCCCACTTCTGCATTTTTCCAAATTGTTTGACATTCCTTTAGAAAGTGGTATAATACTTTATTCTATTTTTCATTTTCTGTTTGTGTCTACCGTGGAGGTCAGGAATGGTTATTTACAATGTTCTTCTGATTTATTACATAATTCTGTAATTTGTACAACTGTTTTTACTCTCCTTTTTGTTGTGTGAAAGAGCTAACTTTGGGCTCCTAAAAGCAGAGGTGGCTAACTTCATGGCACCGATGCAACAGGAGAAGAGCTGCATGACTGCTGAATCATGCACTAATGCCCTGTATGAACACGTACACAAATATATGGATCTCGCCATACCAAATAGAACCAAGACACTCTCCTCCAAAAAAAGGAAGCCAGTCTTGTGGTCCCCTGCCATAAACAAACTCTTCAACAAAAGGAGGAAACTGATGCAAAATAAGGTGAAGTCCCAAGACTGGAAAAACTCATTTATCAGCTTCAACAAAAAGCTAAGATCCCTCATCAAATCCTCTAAAGCTAGCTATGAAAACAGAATTTCAGCAGATAGTAAAGACAACCACAAGGCCTTCTATAGTTATGTAAAGAATCTCCATGCCAATACCCAGATTTGCTCAGAGCTATTACACAATGGCACCTCCTATACCCAGTCAACAGATATTGCCAATATACTGGCTGACAGATTCAGTGCCAACTTTACCCCTCTCCTCCCCCACCAAAGAACCAACCACAATACCAGTAGTTTGCCAGGCACCCACTATTACTTCTGCACAGATTAAAACAGCACTATCCAGGGCCAATAACACAGATTCTATGGGACCTGACAATATTCATGGCTGTGTTCTACATGAACTACAGAGTGAACTGGCACCTTACCTGTATGCCCTGTCCAATCACAGCCTCACCTCAGGCTTTGTCTCTACCGAATGGTGCACTACTACAGTCATCCCTCTCTACAAAGGAGGAGTGACTACAGACCCTGGGAGCTATCACCACATTAGCTTGACGAGTCTGATATGCAAAGTTATGGAATGCATCATCATGGACCTAATAAACAAGGCTATAGGGAATCTCCAAACTCTGGATCCCATACAGTTTGAATTTGTAAGGAGTAGATCATGCCTGATCAACCTGGTTGATTTCTTTGAGTCAATCACCAGAGCTGTGGATGAAGGCAAGGTGGTTCATACAGCCTACCTTGATCTGGCCAAGGCCTTTGATACCATTCCCCACTCAGGAATCAGAAAAACTCACTAAGCTAGGCATCAACCCCTATATCACTATGTGAGTTGCAAACTGGCTCACAGATAGAACCCACAGTGTGCAAGTAGTTGACTCCAAGTCAGACTACTGTCCAGTCAGGAGTGAGGTCCTGGGTCCTCTCCTGTTTGGTATATACTTTTATAAAGTCCAGGTTAATACGAAGGGACTCTGGCTGACAAAGTTAGCAGATGATTGCAAGTTGGGAGCCATAATTAACTCCTCAAGTGATGTTGACATCCTACTAATAGTCCTCACTGAGACCAACGACTGGTGTCAGAACCATGGCCTTAAGCACAATGCCAAAAAATGTGTTGTCATCCCCTTTGGGAAAAACCCAGTTCCCATGAATTCCCACATTGATGGTAGTCCACTGAACACAAAAGGTGCCATAAGAAATCTGGGAACACAGGTTGACAGCAACCTCTCTTTCAACCACCACATTGCCACTGTGGTCAGAAAGTCCTTCTATGTGGCACATCTCATTACAAAGGATTTTGCATCCAAGAAGAAAGAGGTCATTGTCTCCCTCTACTCTTCCCTCATTAGGCCAATCATCGAGTACAATGCCCCATTTGGTATGCACCTCACTAGACACCTGCAACAACTGGTCAGGCCACAAAAGTACCTCACAAAGAGGATCCTAGGCTTTAAATATTTGTCCTATATGGACAAACTCAAAAACATTTAACGTTTCCCAATATCATAGTAGGCATCAGCTTAGAAGAGCTTGAGTCCTATATGGACAGACTCAAAAAACTCCAACTATTCTCTGTCTCATTTCACCTACTTAGAGGCGATGTCTGCTTGACTTACAAAGCCATGTCTGATGCAGCTCTGTTAGAAATGCTACATCTAAAGAAATCCCAATCCCTCCACACTGCACGCTCCAGAGACCTCAACCTCATTACCATAATCAACAGAACAAACTGGATGGACAGGTTCATAACCTAGGGACTGCCTATGCTATGGAATAGACTTCCCATACATGTCAAGTGGAGTGCCTCACTGGCCCTCTTCAAGAGAAATCTTGATGAGTGGATGGAAAAGAAAATGCACACTGGGGATCACTCCAGTGGCTCTACTCAACCGAGGCACTGGGAACTAAGTTTGGGTGGCACGATGCCAGGGTAATCCTATGGGCTAGGCTTGTAAAGGCTCCAGGGCCCTTAGCCTAGTACACACCTATGAACCTATGAAAAGAGTCTGTCAGCCAGTGCACTTATATGGTTACCAAACTGAAATTAATATGTAAAGAAACAAATAAGCAAAGGGCAGGATAATGGGAATAAATTAAATGATTTCATACAGAGATTAAGTTTAATTCATGGTACCTTGGAGTTGGGGTGTCAAACCAGTGGCCAGTTGAACGCATGCTGCCCTGGACAGCTAGTAATGCTACTCCCCAACCCCCAAATGACATAACAATGTTAAGTGCAGTTTGTAATCATTGCAAGCTGTACTTAATATTGTTATGTGATTTGATCAGATTGTTCAGCAATTCAGACTACAGTAGCACTTATCTGTAGTGCGGGGTAGAATCTGGCATGCACTATGACCCAGGACTGTGAAGTTAGCAGCCTGTCACACACGTGGCACAGCTGCTAAATAGTCCTCTTACTGTCCCATTCTCTTCACGTGCTCTAGTTGTGAGGGACAGACCGAGAGAGTGGAGAGACAGCAATCAGATTAGTCACTTCTCACTTTTCACAGGCATCCTCATCCGGAACATTTATTTTGTCCCTATACTCATTGGTTCATAGGTGTGTACTAGGCTAATGGCCCTGGAGCCTTTACAAGCCTAGCCCAAAATTGCCCTGGCATCATCATGTCACCGATGTTAGTTCACAATGTGTCTATCCAGTAGGGTAACTGGAGTGATCTCTAGGGTGAACTTTCTGTTACCCATCCACTCGTCAAGACTTTTCTTGAAGAGGGCCAGTGAGGTGCTCTGCTTGACATGAATGGGAAGCTTATTCAGAATATGGGCAGTCTTTGGGAGATGAACCTGTCCCTCCACCATGTTCTGTTGATTGTGGTAATGAGGTTGTGATCTCTGGAGCATGTGGCATTGGGGGATTGGGATTTCTTTAGGTGTAGAATTTCAAGGAGGGCTGGGTCAGGCGTGGCTTTGTAAGTCAAGCTGAGATCATTTCTAAGTAGACAATAAGAGACTGAGAGCAGCTGAAGCTTCTTGAGTCTGCCCATGTAGGACATGTGTTTAAAGCCTAGGATCCTTTTTGTGAGGTACTTTTTTGGCTTCTCCATCTGGTGTAGGTGTCTGGTCAGGTACATGCCAAATGGCAGCTAATCCTACCAAAACTTTACACTTCTTTCCAATTTCCATCTTTCCTACAATAAGAAGTAGGCAAATTTTATAAGTAAGGGTTTAATTAGGTTTTGTGGTATCTGTCTTTTTTTCAAGGTTATATAACTATGTAGTTGTGAGATGTTTGTGGGGTCGAACTTCCATTCATGCCAGGTATTCTCTGAGGACTAGAAGTGCTTTGAGCTCATTTGTTAACCAGAAGTTGTTTTACTTCAAAATGAGAGCTGTTTTTCCCTTCCTCTGTTTCTGTTTATATTTTTCTTAAGAATATAGCTGTGTGGAAGGTTGGTATCTCTACTGTCTAAATTTTTGCAGAGTGCCTAGATTTTTACCTCATATTATCAGTTCATTCCTCATAAAATTTGCAGTTTTGTGGCAAATCATTATGGACAGATGTTACTTGTAGTTTGAGTCTTCAGATAATACTGAACATGCATTCTAATACATACCTTGTTATTTCTAAGTTTATAAGAGCAATAATTAAAAGTGAACCTGGTTTTGGATCTTTGTCCATCCATTATTTTAGCTTGTACATAAAACGGGGGGGCAATTTTTTTGGGAAAAAGGTTGCACATGTCTCCAGTCTTAAGTTATGGGTCACAGTGACTCTGGGTTTGTCATGTTCCCCTATCCCCTAAATATTGGTTGCACAAGTGTATGTCCCCAATTTTAAGTTATGGGTCTATGTGACTCTGGGGCTGTCCTGTTCCCTTTCCCTTAAACATGGGTGGAACAAGTGCACGTCTCCAGTCCTGAGGAATCTCTTCATACTTTAATGACCTGGTGAATAACAAATGCAATGATTCTGTAAGTTCATGCTGAAGTGTTCTAAGGTCATTGTTACTAATTCTATTTCATCCCTGTCCTTTGTGTCCAATGTGTGCATATTTATGTATAATGTAATGTAATTTAATTTCTGTATCTGAAGTTAACAAGATGGTATTAGCACAACCTTTCACAACCTTTATGTAACCAAAACTGATAAGATTTTATAAAAGTATTTATAATCTATTGTGTTAGTTTATAGGTTTTCAGTACTACCACATCTTTGTGTGTGTGTGTGTGTGTGTGTGTGTGTGTGTGTGTGTATATATATATGTATATATATGGTTCTATCTGACTACGATGACAAGTCAAACGCCGACAGCTGAGAACACGGCCCAGAGAAGATCAAAACGGAGAAGACCCGACGGATCAAAACCACGCTGAGAACATCGACATGGGGAAAAGGCTGTGGATGTATGTAGTGATGATGGGAGTCTGCAGTAAGGTAAGTGTCGACTGTGATAGTTTGTGGGTTGGGGCGGGTTAAGTGAGTTAGGGTTAGAGGCGGGCTAGGTAAGTGTGGAGCACTGTGATAGTTTGTGGGTTAGGCGCGGCTTAAGTGATTTAGGGTTAGGCGCGGGCTAGGTAAGTGCGACTGTGATAGTTTGTGGGTTAGAGGCGGGTTAAGTGAGTTAGGGTTAGGTAGCGGGCTAGGTAAGTGTGCGACTGTGATAGTTTGTGGGTTAGCGGGTTAAGTGAGTTAGGGTTAGGGGCGCGGGTTAGGTGAGTGTCACGATAGTGGCGGACCTTAGGGTTAGGAGTTTGGAGTTAAGGTTGTAGGTAGTTGTGTATGTGAGGTTTAGTGTTGGTTTGTAAGGATTTTGGTGTGCTTGTGTTGTGTGTGTGCTTTTGGACCGGGAGTTTGTTTTGTTTGTTGCTTGCCGGGATTATGGTGTGTCGGGCATGTGAGGTTTCGTGTTTGTGAAATGTCGGTTATGTGGTGTCGGTGATTTCGTTTTGCGTTTTGACTTGTCGGCGTTGTAAGATAGATCCATATATGGATATATATATATATATATATATATATATATATATATATATATATTTTTTATATATATATATATAGATAGATAGAGGTTTGCTATCAAAATGTGGAAAATCAAAATAATTTTCCCCCTTTTGATCGAATCAGTTTTCTGAAATTAGTATTAACGAATTCCCAAATTTTGGAAATGGTAACACGGAACTGACATTTGAACACTGGAAGTTTCAATGTCGAAAGTCTGTGTTACTGGTACTGTTTTACAGGGGGCCAAGCCCTCCTGCACCCCCCACACCCCCTACATATTTTATATTCCAACTTCGAGATCACACTACAGTGACAAAAGGGTACATTTCCTGATCCCCACTGTAGTGCGATCTGTTATCAGAACTTCGATTCCACATTAGCAAATGCACACTACCATTTGCTACTGTGGACTTGAACATTTTTTGGATCGGCATTATGAAAACTTGAAGATATCCTTTCGACCCTCCCAGTTTTGCGTAAGTGCCAGTCAAAATTTTGATAGTAAACCATATATATAAAATAGTTTTCTATTATGCGCAAAATATTCATACAAGTTTTTTTCAAAATTTTCCTGATCTTGTCTCACACTTTGTTTAATCTGTCTGCCAGTTTTATTACTTTGGTTTTCAAAGTTATAGTTCTAGTTGCCCTAACTTCCATTTCTTATATAATCATCTGTCATCATGCTTGAGTCCCACTTCTGCATTTTTCCAAATTGTTTGACATTCCTTTAGAAAGTGGTATAATACTTTATTCTATTTTTCATTTTCTGTTTGTGTCTACCGTGGAGGTCAGGAATGGTTATTTACAATGTTCTTCTGATTTATTACATAATTCTGTAATTTGTACAACTGTTTTTACTCTCCTTTTTGTTGTGTGAAAGAGCTAACTTTGGGCTCCTAAAAGCAGAGGTGGCTAACTTCATGGCACCGATGCAACAGGAGAAGAGCTGCATGACTGCTGAATCATGCACTAATGCCCTGTATGAACACACAAATATATGGATCTCGCCATACCAAATAGAACCAAGACACTCTCCTCCAAAAAAAGGAAGCCAGTCTTGTGGTCCCCTGCCATAAACAAACTCTTCAACAAAAGGAGGAAACTGATGCAAAATAAGGTGAAGTCCCAAGACTGGAAAAACTCATTTATCAGCTTCAACAAAAGCTAAGATCCCTCATCAAATCCTCTAAAGCTAGCTATGAAAACAGAATTTCAGCAGATAGTAAAGACAACCACAAGGCCTTCTATAGTTATGTAAAGAATCTCCATGCCAATACCCAGATTTGCTCAGAGCTATTACACAATGGCACCTCCTATACCCAGTCAACAGATATTGCCAATATACTGGCTGACAGATTCAGTGCCAACTTTACCCCTCTCCCTCCCCACCAAAGAACCAACCACAATACCAGTAGTTTGCCAGGCACCCACTATTACTTCTGCACAGATTAAAACAGCACTATCCAGGGCCAATAACACAGATTCTATGGGACCTGACAATATTCATGGCTGTGTTCTACATGAACTACAGAGTGAACTGGCACCTTACCTGTATGCCCTGTCCAATCACAGCCTCACCTCAGGCTTTGTCTCTACCGAATGGTGCACTACTACAGTCATCCTCTCTACAAAGGAGGAGTGACTACAGACCCTAGGAGCTATCACCACATTAGCTTGACGAGTCTGATATGCAAAGTTATGGAATGCATCATCATGGACCTAATAAACAAGGCTATAGGGAATCTCCAAACTCTGGATCCCATACAGTTTGAATTTGTAAGGAGTAGATCATGCCTGATCAACCTGGTTGATTTCTTTGAGTCAATCACCAGAGCTGTGGATGAAGGCAAGGTGGTTCATACAGCCTACCTTGATCTGGCCAAGGCCTTTGATACCATTCCCACTCAGGAATCAGAAAACTCACTAAGCTAGGCATCAACCCCTATATCACTATGTGAGGTTGCAAACTGGCTCACAGATAGAACCCACAGTGTGCAAGTAGTTGACTCAAGTCAGACTACTGTCCAGTCAGGAGTGAGGTCCTGGGTCCTCCTGTTTGGTATATACTTTATAAAGTCCAGGTTATCTGAAGGGACTCTGGCTGACAAAGTTAGCAGATGATTGCAAGTTGGGAGCCATAATTAACTCCTCAAGTGATGTTGACATCCTACTAATAGTCCTCACTGAGACCAACGACTGGTGTCAGAACCATGGCCTTAAGCACAATGCCAAAAATGTGTTGTCATCCCTTTGGGAAAACCCAGTTCCATGAATTCCCACATTGATGGTAGTCCACTGAACACAAAAGGTGCCATAAGAAATCTGGGAACACAGGTTGACAGCAACCTCTCTTTCAACCACCACATTGCCACTGTGGTCAGAAAGTCCTTCTATGTGGCACATCTCATTACAAAGGATTTTGCATCCAAGAAGAAAGAGGTCATTGTCTCCCTCTACTCTTCCCTCATTAGGCCAATCATCGAGTACAATGCCCCATTTGGTATGCACCTCACTAGACACCTGCAACAACTGGTCAGGCCACAAAAGTACCTCACAAAGAGGATCCTAGGCTTTAAATATTTGTCCTATATGGACAAACTCAAAAACATTTAACGTTTCCCAATATCATAGTAGGCATCAGCTTAGAAGAGCTTGAGTCCTATATGGACAGACTCAAAAAACTCCAACTATTCTCTGTCTCATTTCACCTACTTAGAGGCGATGTCTGCTTGACTTACAAAGCCATGTCTGATGCAGCTCTGTTAGAAATGCTACATCTAAAGAAATCCCAATCCCTCCACACTGCACGCTCCAGAGACCTCAACCTCATTACCATAATCAACAGAACAAACTGGATGGACAGGTTCATAACCTAGGGACTGCCTATGCTATGGAATAGACTTCCCATACATGTCAAGTGGAGTGCCTCACTGGCCCTCTTCAAGAGAAATCTTGATGAGTGGATGGAAAATAGAAAATGCACACTGGGGATCACTCCAGTGGCTCTACTCAACCGAGGCACTGGGAACTAAGTTTGGGTGGCACGATGCCAGGGTAATCCTATGGGCTAGGCTTGTAAAGGCTCCAGGGCCCTTAGCCTAGTACACACCTATGAACCTATGAAAAGAGTCTGTCAGCCAGTGCACTTATATGGTTACCAAACTGAAATTAATATGTAAAGAAACAAATAAGCAAAGGGCAGGATAATGGGAATAAATTAAATGATTTCATACAGAGATTAAGTTTAATTCATGGTACCTTGGAGTTGGGTGTCAAACCAGTGGCCAGTTGAACGCATGCTGCCCTGGACAGCTAGTAATGCTACTCCCCAACCCCCAAATGACATAACAATGTTAAGTGCAGTTTGTAATCATTGCAAGCTGTACTTAATATTGTTATGTGATTTGATCAGATTGTTCAGCAATTCAGACTACAGTAGCACTTATCTGTAGTGCGGGGTAGAATCTGGCATGCACTATGACCCAGGACTGTGAAGTTAGCAGCCTGTCACACACGTGGCACAGCTGCTAAATAGTCCTCTTACTGTCCCATTCTCTTCACGTGCTCTAGTTGTGAGGGACAGACCGAGAGAGTGGAGAGACAGCAATCAGATTAGTCACTTCTCACTTTTCACAGGCATCCTCATCCGGAACATTTATTTTGTCCCTATACTCATTGGTTCATAGGTGTGTACTAGGCTAATGGCCCTGGAGCCTTTACAAGCCTAGCCCAAAAAATTGCCCTGGCATCATCATGTCACCCGATGTTAGTTCACAATGTGTCTATCCAGTAGGGTAACTGGAGTGATCTCTAGGGTGAACTTTCTGTTACCCATCCACTCGTCAAGACTTTTCTTGAAGAGGGCCAGTGAGGTGCTCTGCTTGACATGAATGGGAAGCTTATTCCAGAATATGGGCAGTCTTTGGGAGATGAACCTGTCCCTCCACCATGTTCTGTTGATTGTGGTAATGAGGTTGTGATCTCTGGAGCATGTGGCATTGGGGGATTGGGATTTCTTTAGGTGTAGAATTTCAAGGAGGGCTGGGTCAGACGTGGCTTTGTAAGTCAAGCTGAGATCATTTCTAAGTAGACAATAAGAGACTGAGAGCAGCTGAAGCTTCTTGAGTCTGCCCATGTAGGACATGTGTTTAAAGCCTAGGATCCTTTTTGTGAGGTACTTTTTTGGCTTCTCCATCTGGTGTAGGTGTCTGGTCAGGTACATGCCAAATGGCAGCTAATCCTACCAAAACTTTACACTTCTTTCCAATTTCCATCTTTCCTACAATAAGAAGTAGGCAAATTTTATAAGTAAGGGTTTAATTAGGTTTTGTGGTATCTGTCTTTTTTTCAAGGTTATATAACTATGTAGTTGTGAGATGTTTGTGGGGTCGAACTTCCATTCATGCCAGGTATTCTCTGAGGACTAGAAGTGCTTTGAGCTCATTTGTTAACCAGAAGTTGTTTTACTTCAAAATGAGAGCTGTTTTTCCCTTCCTCTGTTTCTGTTTATATTTTTCTTAAGAATATAGCTGTGTGGAAGGTTGGTATCTCTACTGTCTAAATTTTTGCAGAGTGCCTAGATTTTTACCTCATATTATCAGTTCATTCCTCATAAAATTTGCAGTTTTGTGGCAAATCATTATGGACAGATGTTACTTGTAGTTTGAGTCTTCAGATAATACTGAACATGCATTCTAATACATACCTTGTTATTTCTAAGTTTATAAGAGCAATAATTAAAAAGTGAACCTGGTTTTGGATCTTTGTCCATCCATTATTTTTAGCTTGTACATACACGAGCAACTTCTGGAGAGGTTGTTTGTGCTGATATTTCAATTTGGTGCCATTTGAGAGTTTGTGCATACATGAGTGAACTAATAGAGGGATTGTGGGTGAGATATTTAATTTTGATGTCATTTAAGAGCTTGTGCCTACCTACATGGCTGAAGTACTAGAGGGGTCATTGGGAAAAGGTTTTATTTTGGTGTAATTTGAGTACTTGTGCATACATGGGCAAAGTACAGGAGGGGACATTGGGGGAAATGTTTTACTTTGATGTTATATAAGTGCTTGTGCATACATAGGCAAACTACTGGAGGGTTCATTTAAGCTAATATTTCACTTTGATGTCATGTAACTGCTTGTGCATACTAGGGAAAACTACTGGTCTGTTTTTTGGGGCTAATGTTTTATTTTGGTGTAATTTAAGAGTTAGTGCATACATGAGCGAACTAATAGTGAAGTTGTGAGTGAAATATTTCATTTTCATGTTATTTTAGTGCTTGTACCTACATGGGCAAACTACTGGAGGAGGTCACTGGAGACAAGGTTTCATTTTGGTGTCATTTCAGTGCTTGTGCATACATGGGCAAACTACTGGAGGGTTCGTTTGAGCTAATTTTTTTACTTTGATGTCATGTGACTGCTTGTGCATACAAGGGAACACTACTGGAGTGGTTGCTTGGGCTAATGTTTCATTTTGGTGTAATTCAGTGCTTCTGCATGTGTAGCACACTGCTAGAGCAATTGTGTGGGAAAGGTTTCATTTTGGTGTAATTCAGTGCTTGTGCATGTGTTGCACACTGCTAGAGTGATCGTGTGGGAAAGGTTTCATTTTGGTGTCATTTCAGTGCTTGTGCATGCGTAGCACACTGCTAGAGCGATCATGTGGGAAAGGTTTCATTCTGATGTCAAAGTGCTTGTGCATACATGGGCAATCTACTGGAGGGGTCATTTATTCAAAGGCTTCTGCATACTTTAGAGGAAGAACCTCTCTCTGGGTGGGGAGAGGACTGAGAATAGTTAAGATCTGAAGTTGAACAATGGCATTACAACAAAAAGTGGCAAAAAAAATTTTATTTTATCTGCACTTTGGA